>NW_007258952.1:603670-610240 GCF_000164805.1 Carlito syrichta | reverse complement strand
CAAACACACATGAGGAAAATGGAAGAAACAGAAATTGACAACCTAACAAGCCACCTAAAGAAGCTGGAAAAGCAAGACCACGAAAACCCTAAATTCAGCAGAAGAATCCAGATCACCAAAATAAAAGACCAAATCCAGGACATAGAAGACAAAAAGATAATACAAAAAATCAATGAAACAAAAAGCTTGTTCTTCGAAAGGGTAAACAAGATTGATGGTCCCCTAGCTAGACTGACCAAGAAAAAATGAGAAAAAAACCAAATAAGCATAATCACAAACACAAAAGATGAAGTCACATCTGACCCTGAAGAAATACAAAAGATCATTAGAGACTACTACGTACACTTGTATGGAAACAAACTTGAAAACCAGAAGGAAATGGAAGACTTTCTGACATCACACAACCTACCTAGGTTGGAACAAGAAGAAATTGAGACCCTAAATAGACCAATAACAATCAAGGAAATAGACCACGTAATAAGAAAACTTCCTACAAAAAAAAGCCCTGGTCCAGATGGCTTTCCAGCAGAATTCTACAAGACATTCAAGGAGGAGCTGATACCAATCCTACTGAAGGTATTCCAGGCAATTGAAAAAGATGGAACTCTCCCCAAATCATTTTACGAAGCCAACATCACATTGATACCCAAGCCAGGTAAAGATCCAACAAAGAAAGAGAACTACAGGCAAATATCTTTGATAAACATAGATGCTAAAATTCTCAACAAGATCCTAGCAAACCGGATTCAGCAATACATCTCAAAAATCATCCATCATGACCAAGTAGGCTTCATTCCTGGCATGCAAGGCTGGTTCAGTATTCGTAAAACCATAAATGTAATTAAATACATCAACAGATGTCAAAACAAAAACCACATGATCATATCACTAGATGCAGAAAAAGTTTTTGATAAAATCCAGCACCCCTTCTTGATAAAAACCCTTGAACATCTTGATAAGATTTTAAAGCCTTCCTGAGACCCTTTGTTTGAGAACCATTATGTTCATCATTTGTATTAGGAAGAGGAGGGCTTGTTGCAGGTGAGAAATCTATGCTTATCAAGGTTAAAGGGACATGTCCAAGAGTTTGCCAGTGGTGTCAGAATGTGAATTTATGTTGTTTCTTTGTAGTTTACAATTTTTAAAAAATATGGTTTGGAAAAAAATAAAAGCTCAATCATACAAAAATAGGACAAGGACCCATTTACAGAAACACAAAATAAGGTCAACGTGAATGCAGCTGCAAGAGCTACCTATTACTTGATCACTGATTGACCTTATATTGATATTACTTATCTAAACAGTCTAAGGTGGAAGCCGAAAACTTGAGTTGTGTGATTATAGTGCTGTGGGAGAATAGAGCTAATCAAGCCATTCAAGAGTAGACAATATTCTTTCAAAACAAAAATATGACCTGGAGTCCTGAAGTGACAGTAAAGAAGCATAGCTGTAAAGAACTCATAGTGGGTAGTATAGTGGAGGAAGTGTGTGTCTGACTGAATAACTGCCTTTGGAACCATTTGACCTGTAATAAAGTCAGAGTCTATCATCATGCTTTCTGACATTCTGGCAGTGGCTAGGTCATTCCAGCAAGGTCGTGTGTGTGTGTGTGTGTGTGTGTCAGTGTGAGTGTGAGTATGTGTGTGTGTGTGTGTGTGTGTGTGTATACTTATTTATTTGTTGGTCGGTGACAAATGATCACAATTCTTTATTCTAGTTCTGGAAAAGTCATCTTTTTAATATAGTTACCATTTGATTTTTACACACAATTCTCAGATTATTTATTTTATTGACTCTTCATTTACCCCCCAAAAATGTAGAATGCCAGCTCTTTCAAATTTATCTGGTCTAGAAAGAATGGCAAGTAACATTCTTTTATTTTTTTTTTTTTTTTGAGTTGGAGTCTCACTCGGTCGCCCAGACTGGAGTGCAGTGGCCGCTCCCAGCCACCGCAGCCTCGACCCACTGGGCTCCGGCGATCCTTCCGCCTCAGCCTTCTGAGTAACCGGAATGACAGGTGCGCAATACCACGCCCGGCTAATTTTTATTGATTTATTGTAGAGATGAGGTCTTGCCTGCCCAGGCGGGTCTCGAACCTGCAGACTCAGGCAATCCATTCATCTCAGCCTCCCAAAGGCGCGGGATTACAGGCTGAGCCACTGAGCCCGGCAGCATTCATTTTTTATCTATGAAGACTTTCCCCTCAAGCTTGTGGAACAGTTTAGGGGTAGGTTGTCTTGATGACTTGTTGGACACAGCAGTGACAAAAAATTAGTATAATTTTGTGAAAATCAGCTCTTCTTGCTTTTCTCTCTTCTTATAAAATTCAGGATAATTTTGACTTTTTCCCTATCATTATTTAAACATTGACAAATAAAAATTTAATATATTTAAGGTATACAATTTGATTTTTTGATATGTCTATACATTGTGAGATAACTGCCACAATTAAGCTATTTAATATACTCATTACCTCACATAGTTATCATTCTCTTTTTTTAATATGTGATGAGAATATTTAAAATCTACCCTCTTAGGAAAATCAAGTATATAACATATTATTGTTAACCATATTCACATTGCTAAACATTAGCTCTTTTAGAAATTATTCATCTGGCATAATTGAAACTTTGTATCCTTTGACAAACATCTCCCCATTTCTTTTCCATTAGCTCTTGCAAACCACTTTTCTACTCTCCTCTTTTATGACTTTGACTAATTTAGACTTTATATATAAGCAAGATGAGCAGTATTTGTGTTTCTGTGCCTGGCTTATTAAGCTTAACGTAATATCCTCCAGGTTCATTCATGTTGTTGCAAGTAGCAGAGTATCCTTATTTTTAAAGGTCAAATATGACTGTATATAGAGAGAATTTTTAAATTTATTCATTTGTTGATGGATGTTTAGGTTGTTTCCTTATTTTGGCCACTGGAAACAATACTACAATGAACACAAGAATGCAAGAAGCTTTTTGAGATACTGATTTAATTTCTTTTGGCTATATGCTCAGAAGTAGGGCTGCTGGTTCATGTGTTTTGTTTTGTAGTTGTTTGCTTGTTTGTCTGTCTAGAATTTCCAAACTGTTTTACATAATGGCTGTACTAATTTACATTTCTACCAAAAGACTATAAGGGTTCTCTTTTCCCTGCATCTTTGCCAACATTTGTTCTTTTTTTTCTTTCTTAGCATAACCATCCTAATAGGTGTGAAACAACATATGATTGCAGTTTTGACTTTCATTTCCCTGATGATTAGTGATGTTGAGCACATTTTCAAGTACCTGTTGGCCATTTGCATGTCTCCTTTTAAGGTATGTCTTTTCAGGTCTCTAGTTCATTTTAAAATCAGGTTATTTTAGTTTTTTTTTTTCTTTGTCATTGAGTTGTTTTAGTTCCTTACATATTTTTAGATGTTAACCTCTTATTAGATATATGACTGGACTTTTTTCCCCCTGTTTTATAGGTTGCCTTTTCATTCTCAGGATTGTTCCCTTTGCTGTTTTTAAGTTTTTTAGTTTGATGCAATATCACTTGTCTATTTTTGTTTTTGTTGCCTGTGCTTTGGTGTCATGTGAAAAAAAACAAAAACAACTTGACCTTGCCCCGACCAATGTCAAGAGCTTTTTCTCTCTATTTATTAGAAAAAAATAGTTGTATGGTTTCAGGTGTTCTGTTTAAATCTTTAGTTATTTTTTATTTGATATTTGTATATGGTGCGATATGAATATCTATTTTTTCTTCTAAATGGGAATATCCACCAACATTTACTGAAGAAACTATACATTCTTCAATGTGTATTCTTGAGAACCTTACTCAAGATCAGTTGACAAGTTGTGTGGATCTATTTTGGGATCCTCTACTCTATTTATAGACTAATACACCTGTCTTAGACAATGGGTCATTTTAGGATATCATTTCTATTCAGAGCAGTCGATGGCAAGATTTTTGCTTTTTGTTGCTTTCTCACTGATAGTTGCTTTATAATAAAATATGCCTTCTTAATGCTTTTACAGTTTTTTCTGAAGGTGGTGGAGAAAGAGAAGTATGCAGAAGCCACATTGGCAAGTGAGTCCATAAACCAGAGAATCTCTGTAGCTTTCAGAATAGAAAATATTTCTCTGGGCTAGGGTCCTGTAAAAGAGACCTTTTTTGTTCTTTCTGAGATATAACAGGAAGAGTTTAGCCATGAAAGGTTTGCTGGGGCTCTCTTTCTATTGAAAAATCAATTACTACATAATATAGGGCATTAGACCATATTATGGGACCTAAATTACAAATACCCTTTAATGCCTATGGAATCATAGCTATTACTGGGTAATTGATTCTGGCTTTATTACCTCTCTCACTCCCTGTTATACATAAACATAGCAGTTCTGGATATATTCAGAAAGATGGGTTTCAAAACATTCAGCATTCAGAGAGAATCTGAATAACCAAAAATATTGAATTTTTATTACCAGGCCCATAGTCTAATGGGGAAGAATCAATTGTGCAGGGTTACCAAAGTTAATACCTTTCATATTGTTAAACAAGGGCATGCTACTTCTAGAGTCTTCAGAGAAGACTCACAGTATAGAAATAGCTAAATGATTTAGTAATAACCAATGAAGATCATGGTATTATGAGGCAAAAATCTCCTTTTCTGCCTATTCTGTCTCTAATGATTTCTTATAGCAGTTTGCCTTGGTTCTTGTTCATTCCTACTACAGGCTAGAAGTTAAAGACTGTTGTTAAGTTCTAGCATGAATCTATCAAAATGCAAACTGTTAACTGAGAGGGAGAATATTAAAGCAAGATTGGAGTTCTAGTAGGGAGATTGGTGTTTTGGGAAAATAAATCTTACTGTCTGTAAGATGTATTAGGAGTAAGGGAGAAATGGAAACTACAGTAATGAGCTACTGTATAGTCTTTCTGTAACTATGGTTTGAAATCAATTGAGGTGGACATCTGCTTCCTGGGAGTTATGTTTATGTGGGAAAAAGGCATATTTATTTTTGCCCAGATGTAGATATGAACAAAGGGAAACTTAAGCAACAGACAGCCTCAAGGTTTTATTATAATATTATTATAATAGAACCAATATCTGTATGAAAACCTATATATCAGCAGAATAATCTTTTGTTTTCAATCTTGTGATTACAGTATAATAAAAGAGGATTCCTTGTTCTCTAAACTCTCTGCTACAAACTAAAAATGACTCAAACGTATCTAAAATCAACCACAACATTAATATCTATACATTGACTTATTCATTCATTAATCATTCATTCATTCAAAAAAAATCAACTACTTACCTACTTAATATCAGACTTTAATTAATGAGCATATCATGGGCATATGGTAGGGAAGAGCCAGATCATAGAGTGCCCTTCATGAATAGAAAGCTAGGATATTTGCCTCTAAGCCATGAGAAGTCACTGGTGGGTGTTAATATGAAGAGTAACATGGTCATATTTTGGTTTTAGACAGTCCAACATGACTGCTGCACTAAATATGAGTTGGGAAGGGAAGCCTTGAAAGAGAGCAACATAGGAAGCTGTTTAAATATTTTATGTAAGAGATTATGAGGCTCTAAGTCAAAGCAGAAGCAATGGAGATAGAAAAAGAATAATGAACTGAGGGACAGATGATCAGGACAATAAGATTTGTTGAACCTTTTGAGGCCGTTATCTTGTTGCACCTATGCTAAAGGATTTTAGTTGTAATAATATCTCTGATAATTAATTCATTCTAGAACAGAGTTTTACAATATAAGGTATGTGGTCCTAAAATGGATAGATAACTTTTTTTTTTGAGTTGGAGTCTCACTCTGTCGCCCGGACTGGAGTGCAGTGGCCGCTCCCGGCCACCGCAGCCTCAACCTACTGTGCTCCGGCGATCCTTCCACCTCAGCCTTCCGAGTAGACGGAATTACAGGCGCACGCTACCATGCCCAGCTGATTTTTTTGATTTATTGTAGAGATAAGGTCGTGCTGCCCAGGTGGGTCTCGAACCGCGGACTCAGGCAATCCACTCACCTCAGCCTCCCAAAGGCGCGGGATTACAGGCTGAGCCACCGAGCCCGGCTGGAAAGATAACTTTAATAGTCATGTGGAGTTTTTCCTTGCCACTGCCCACTGCGAGATGCCATGTACTGCTAACCCTTCCAGTTCACACTCGCCTCAACTCAACTTTCAATAATCATCTACAAATCAGCAGCAGTTCTTCCATATTAGTATGCATGTGTGTGGGCAGTTTTCTCTCTCTCCCTCTCTTTTTTTCACTCTTTCCTCTCCCCCACAGGATATATAAGAACACACAACAGGCAGAGAACTTTGATCTCAAGCCTAAGAAGTTTTTAAATGATATTCTAGAACATTATTTTTAAAATTTCCAAGGCTGAGTGATCTCTCACAGAAACATCAATCTGAGTATCACATGTTCTCACTCATAAGTGTACCATGAACAACTATCGTAATACTATAAGAAAAGAATTGACAGTGGTGGGAAACTATGGGGGGGCATGGAGGAGAGGGAGGTGGGATTAATGGTAGTCAATATCTGTCTGGGGATGGGGGGCACACCTCATCA
>NW_007258952.1:577144-603375 GCF_000164805.1 Carlito syrichta | reverse complement strand
CAGACTCCAGTCTGGGCGACAGAGTGAGACTCCAACTCAAAAAAAAAACCAAAAAAAACCCCAGGAAGACAGGCAACAGAGTTACATCAGAACTGCTGATGACACCAAGAACAGAAGCATCTAGGCAAGAATGAGCCACAGTTATCATCTGTGGCCCACCTCAGCTTGACAAGTGAAATTTCTCTAATGCTAATTGTCAGCCAGTTTGTAGCTCAACGTTTACTTAGCAAATGCCTATTCAATCCCAGGACTCATAGTAAAAGCAGACTCAAATATAAAGGCTTTTGGTTTAGCTTGTTTAATTATAGTTGGTCTATGTTGTAAATAAACAATCTGTAATGTCTGAATATTTGTATAACAGATCTGCAGTTGCCTTGGATTTGAACCCATGCAAAGTTTAGATTCTGAAATTGATTACTTGCTGATGCTTTATTACTGTATCAGTGAAATAAATATTGTCATGTCAGTTCTTGCCAAAATAAATAAATAAATAAAAATAAATAAAATAAAATTTCCAAGGCTACAAATCACCTAACCAGAGATACTGTGGTGTTATGAGCAAATCATTCTCTATAGAATTCCTTCTATTCTAACAAGGTTTTTGGCATTTCTAATATCTAAATGTCTGTCCTGGCTGGATAATTGGTGCAAAAATTCTGAAATGTACTGAGCAGCATTCTCATATTTTCTGATTTTTTTGGATAGGATTTGCATAACTTGAGTGGGCCCTGTAGTAATGAATGCTAGGATGTCAAAGAACAGTGTGATGAGAAATAGAAAGAAGTTGTGTCTGAGTGCTGTGTTCTTCAGGAAAATGATCTGCCTATAGGATCTATACTCAAAAGCCACACTCTAACAATGTTCTAATACATAGTATTCAGGAGCATGAGATTTTTTTTTTTCAGGCAAGGGTTTTTGTCCAAGGAGGTCTAACACATTGTATGATCAGAGCTGCAGCTAAAAGAGCAGGGCTTACTAGCTGTGTGAAGGAGGTAAAAGAGTCATTGTTTTAGGGGATAATACATCAATTTAAAATATGATAGCAGACATTAGCATCCAGGAAAATGAAGGAGGGGACACTTTTTCCCAAAGAAAGGAACTGGCAGGTACTGGTCTGTGTTTCAGGACTCCAGTTAAGAAAATTCTCATCCTAAATGAAAACTAAATGTGATTTCTATTGGTTACACCGTGCTAGGAGGTGCATGAGATATCTAGGGTTTATCTCTATTCCTCCAGGTGCTAGCGTAGGGTAGCACAGTTACCAGACCCTAGTATTTCTAGAGGCTCTTGCTGTAAACACTGTTTGGGGCCAAATTATCTTGAGGTATTAGCAGAAGGAATTTTCAAGTAAAGGATACCTTGAATTCTCCATCTTTTAAGACATCTTTTTTTTTGAGTTAGAGTCTCACTCTGTTACCCAGGCTGGAGTGTAGTGGCACACTCATGGCCACCTCAGCGTCGACATGCTAGGCTCCAGTAACCCTTCTGTCTGAGCCTTCCAGGTAGCCGGAACTACAGGTGCACGCTACTATGCCCGGCTAAATTTTTTTTGACTTATTGTAGAGACAAGGTCTTGCCAAGTTGCCTGGGGTGGTCTCGAACCCTTGGGCTCAGGCAATCCACTCGCCTTGGCCTCCCAAAGTGCTGGGATTACAGCCTGAACTACCGAGCCCGGTCTAAGACATCAATTTTTATGGAAGTTCAGGCTGACTTTAGTAGGGCTCAATTTATCTTTGCTTCAACTATCTTTTTAAATAGACACATTCTGATTCTGGGATTAGCAATAAATGAGCCCAATTTCAAGTTCTTTGTTGTCATTCATGACACACAAGTGTAGATTATTCAATACAGACCTGAAGTTTTGTCTACTAGATATGACACTCACATGAGAAGTATTTGACTCTTTGGCTAAGTTTTCAACCTTTTATGGGACTTGACTTCATTCACAGGGCGTTTTCAGGAGATATAGGAGTATACAGGAAATAAAATGTAGTCAAAGTTACAGCAGAAATTTTTTTATAAACCTAAAATAGTTTTCTATTAACAATTGATGGTCTCTATGACCTTATATATTTTTATTGAGGGGTGTGTACTTATTTTAAGTGTACAACTCAGTGAAGTTTTACAAATGTAAATACCCTTACAATCACCACCCAGGCCAAAACATGCATATTTTTATCATTCAAGAAGTTTAAGTGAAGTGTCCCTTAGAGGTAACAATGATTTTTAAATTTCTATCACTATACAGTAGTTTTGCTTATTCTTAAGCTTCCTGTAAATGGAATTACATTGTATACTCTTGTGTCTATCTCTTTTCAGTCAAGATTATGTCATTGTGTTTAACTTGTGGTTCTGTATATATCAGTAGTACATTTTGTTCATTTTTAAATTATTATGCCATAATTTGTTTGTTGTTTTTCATGTTGATGGGCATTTGGTTTGCTATGGTTTTGGAGTAATATGAAAAAACCTATGACACAAATATCATAACTTTCCCAGGCCCCACTGCTTCCTGGGGTGTCCTTGGGTATGAACCGAGTGAACAACAAGGGAAGTTGCGCACTTCACAGTTAGTGTTGCCACTGTCACACGTCAGGGAACTCAGTGGAACTTTGTTGTTTTTTTTAATCCTTAACCAGGAAATGTTTGGCAAAGATCAGGACATAAGGATCAGCACACTTGGCTGTCCTTTTAGCACTGAATGGTTTGGCTGACAATTGAAGCCATCTACACATTTTCCATAGAGTCTTGAACCAGTGTCCAAAAACTGGCACCTGTGAGATGAAGAATTCTAGGAATCTTTTGCCTTAAGGATACAAAATTAAGGTCATATATTTCTCTGCACAAACTAACTTGTTTCCAGAAAGTCTTGTGTGAGTAATGACCCTTTTCACACTCACTTGATGTTGGGGTGTGACATCACCAGTCTTGACATCCAAACAGAATTTTGGATGGGGTTCATCCTAAGAGTGGCCACAACAATATGTACTATTTTCCCTTTGTAATTAGACCTCACTAAACATTCTTTATCCCCTTCACAGCTCCAGACATTATCAATAGTGACCTCGGCACTCATTTCATCTCTCAGAATTCACAACGAGGAGCCCTTGAACAAGGCATTCAATGGAACTTTAACCTCCATTATCAGCCTCAGACCACAGGCACCATATAGCACCATAGAGTGCCATAATGGCTCACTTAAACAAATTCAAACTCAATTACAAGAAACATGTACGTTTTAGTCACCAACCAAGCATTAGGTGTAGATGATAATAAAGAGTCCGATTCCATTTTTTGATGCTTAAATGCTGGCATCTTTTAAGCTTCATTTCTCTCTTTTCCCATTCTGACTCACATTTGAGCAAGGTGATAAGAAAGCAGTGTTCTTTTTCCTTGAGTGCCAGCAGGAGATTTGACCACACACGCCCCTAGCAGGAACCCTTACCTCAAACCTATCCCCTAATCACAGTAAAAATCTCAGTCTGGTCTACTTTTTTTTTTTTTTTTTTGCTCTTTCAAGCCAGTTTTGAACTGAATTGGGAAACCTGCTCTGCTTGTCTTCAGAAAGCCTTATGTGAATAATGAACCTTTTCATACTCACTTGGTGTGGGTGTGTGACATCATCAGTCTTGACATCCAAACCAAATTTTGGGTGGGGTTCATCCTGACGAGTGACCTCAACAATATGCACTATTTTCTCTTTGTAATTATAGGCACCTTGTGGGGTAATACTTTCAGATGATATAATTACCCTGTTCTTTGCCAAATATTTACTCATAGGTTTAGCAACTATTTATGATTCTTGTGTGAATCTATTATTAATATAATGACTATAAATATTTTTATCCTAATTTCATAATTTTGATTACATTTAATAGTTGACATTTGACTGTAAGGAAGTCTCTGTTAGTTTATGTATATATTACTTATTTACTTCACTAATCCAAACTTATGAATTTTTATTATATTAAATAAGTTGCAATTTATTATTCTTTATTTTGATATTCAAATTATCTCACCTTAAGTGGAACCCTTTCAAGCTGGCTTTGTGTTTTTTTGATAAGTCCTCATCATTTTGTAAGTACTCCCTTCCTTTTAGCGCAATAAAATATTCGAATCCTCTTCTGCACTGTCTTTTACTGCAACCCTTGAATCAGTCATTTTTCCAAGGAGCATTTAGTTGATAATGGCATTTAGGAGTCAACATTTGGGTGCTTGGCATGGTCATTGTTACTGAGATAACATTGCATCTAGAACTTCTCAGCAGACACAACTAGTAAATAAACATATTTATACACATACAAGTACATGCATACTTACATATACATACAAATATATGATTATATGTTACTATATCTATTGTGTATATATTCATACAGATTTAGAGGTAAACCTATAACTATTTATCTACCTATATTTTTCATTGGAATTAGAAGTATTGATACTATCTTAAGATTTTAAAAAATATGTAGATATTATATATGTATATTATACACACAAATATTAAAATCATGTGTGCATATATAACTTATATAGTGTGAACTCACACCAGCACCTCCAATTTCAATCTGAAAACCATAAGAATAATTCTAGCCATGTTGTTTGAATTTCCTTCTACAGTGAAGAACATAGTTCTTATTATCTTTACTTCATTTGTGTGCTCATTCTCCCTTTATAAAATCAATATATTGACCCCCCCCCGCTACCTATTCAGCCCCAGACCCACAAGTTCTGGTCACTGCATTGGTCCCATTCATTTCTTTGGTCATGATCCCATGTGCCTCTCCAGCCCTGCCTGTCCACCAGCCCTGGCCACCCACCAGCTTGGCCTCTTTTCAGATCCAGCTGCAGTTTGGCCCTGGCTTAGCCAAGTTTATAAACCATGACTGCCTCATGGAAAGGGCAGGTTGGGAACCAATACTTAACTCTTAAAGAAAATAGAAAGAAAAAGCAGAGATAAGAAAAGGAAATTAGTATAATTATTTTCGATTTGGTGTTGACTTAAACATTTTTCTATGTTAGAGTTTAATTTTGTTCTTTTATAAATAGACTCTAACCAAAATAATTTGAGTGGTTAAATAATAAACTTAAATAAGTGATAGATGTTAATTTAGTGACCATCTACTCAAGACCAACCATTTTTCTTATGGAATTTAGTCATTATCAATCGTGACACCAATGCTCTGAGATAGAGGTCATTTTAGTGATGAGTAAGCTAAGTTCAATTCATTTGCCTTTTAGATCACAGAGCAAATGTAACACAGAGGCTGGATTTGAACCTAAGTTTGTCTGACTCCAGAAGTTGACCCTTTATTTCTATAGTTTCTCACTCTAAAGGATTGAATGTTTAAGCAAATGGAAGAGTTGAAGTAATAATAATGCTGCCTTTATTGAAGATTAGCAGTGCCTCAATGTCTAGAAAGTTGGAACATCAGAAGTGATGAGGACAGAAGGATGTGTTGAGTTTCTAAGTGTGTCAAAGGTATTTGGAGTCACCTTTGAGAAGACTTTGGTACTACATTTCCTGGCATGCGGAAAAAGAGGAGTTATTTGTAGCTGTGTTCAGCCAAAGGCAAAATCTTTGCCTTTGGAGATAAGAATTTTTTTTCTTAACTGCATATTTCTTATAATAGGCTAGATTTTTAATGCTAGAGCAATTTATAATATCTGAGCAAGAATGACCTGCTCCAAGCTGGCTGGTTGTGATACCTGTGGTGTCTTTCTTATTTAAAAATATTTGCATGTAACCCAATGTCCTATTCTCAAAATCTGTGCACAAAAATAAGACATGTCTCATTTTTAATACCAAAATTATGAGGACTGTTGTCTTAATTGTCATCAATTAGCCTTTTATATATTATTCTTCTTTTTCTTACTGAGGGTTCTCCAGGATGCTAATTCGTGTGTGCAGAAAGGAGTCCCACATGTTTTTATTTCCATCTCATTCACCATTAAATAGAAAACAAATTCAGACTTAGTAAAGACAGACTTTATTAAAAAAATATTGCATGAGGGCAAAAAGGACTATCACAATAAGGAGAACTCTCTGATCATGTGATTCACAAGGTTTATGATCAAGATTAGACAATTTTTTTTTTACTGGAAAGTAAACATGGCTGGAAAGAAGAAGGTGTGGGAAAATAGAATGAATCGGTGGCTTGATCAGGTAGTAGATTAGAGAATGTTTTACCAAGAAATCAGCAAAGGAGGAGATATTAAGGAAGAATTGTATGCTGGCACAGACTGAGATAAAAATGGTGCAGTGGCTTGCATCTATAATCCCAGCACTTTGGGAGGTGGAGGCGAGAGGATTGCCTGAGCCCAGGGGTCCTAGAACAGCCTGGACAACTTGGTGACACCTTTCTAAAATAAGTAAATATGTAAATAAATAAATAAATAACATAGCTGGATGTGGTGCTGCATGCCTGTAGTTTCAGTCACTTGGAAGGCTGAGGCAGAAAAATTGCCTGACCCAGCAGGTCGAGGTTGTAGTAGTTGTGAGCATACCACTGCACTCCAGCCTGGGTGACAGAGTAAAACTCCAACTCAAAAAAAATTAAGGAATTGGAGGAAAGAAAGAATCTTAACCAAAGTTAAATTAACAAACATTTTGTTATGTTCAATCAGAGGGAACAAGTATTTCAGCCAATTATTTATGAGACAATGAGAATTTGGAGAGACTGGTCATACCATATGTAAATAAGAAGGGCATCTGTGACTCTCACCTAAGTCATACAGGGAAGAGTGTTTCTTTACAGTAAACTTTCTTTTTCAACACACAAAAGAATGAATGGAGTATTTGTTAACCATCACTGTTTTACAGGATCACGAGCCTCGGGTAAAATTCAACATTATCACTGTATTTGAACTGCTGTGTGATCACCATGTTGTTGGACACACTTGACTTTTGTGGGTGATGCTTCCTCCTGCGTTAGGCTCCCAAAGGGCGATCTTTTCAGGGAAGAAATTTTTCCATCGATTCAAAGAGCACAGCTGAGATCAAGCTTTGAATTTCACTAAGAATGTATTCAAAGATAAGAAGAAGGAAGGAAAGCACATCACAGAAAACAACTCATAACAACTACGTCTAGTCATGGTAATTTTCAAGTTCAGGTTCAAAGTCTGACTACGTTTTAGTTAAAGGTGCAAAATATGAGTCTACATTTCCTGCTCCAGGATCAATCTTTCACAATATACAATGGGATTACCTACTCAAGATCTAAATTCGGTCTTAGAGGGTGACCTTGCCTTTGGGCACCAGGTGAAGCTATTAATATAATCAGCCTAACAAGAATACATTCCATAATGCCACATATAAATTATCTTATGTCCAGTCAATATTGTGCCTAGTCTTGTTCTTTTCACAGCAAATTTTCCAGGATAAGACAAAAATTATAACTTCATATCCTTGACCTTACTAGAGTCCTTCAGTTTGCATCTCCTGATACTATATAACCAGAAAAGAACATACAAAATTCTCTAAGAATAAGCAATTATTCATAGACATAATAGTCTAAATTCACACAGAGAAAATAACATTTATTTTCAAAAAGACAACAGAGGCAAAAAAACATTTCCTAGAATGTTCTGCCCTCATTTGGGTCTCCCAGATGGGCCATACATTCATCTTTCCAGGCTCGGTGTAAATATTTCTTCCTCACTTTAATCTCCTCTAACTCTTCATTTAGTACTCCTGTCCTTGTAGATTCTCATGGTGCTTTTTGCTTATCCATTGCTCCTAACACATTTATCATTAGCAATTATTTTTTGTAGTTGTTACTTATTTCTTCTGTCTCCTATAGCAAGCAGTGGACACTATTAGGAGCAGGTCTGACTTGTCAACACTCTAACTCTCCTGGCATAGAGAAGAGTGTCCACAAATATTTAAACGAAAATTCATAGAGACAATATCTGATAAGAGACACATATCATTTAGCTAGAGAAGAAACACTGAAGTGCTAGATCTCAGACATCAACACTCAAGTGGAAGATGACTTCATGACTCCTAGAAACAATAGGTGAAACCCAATTTATATTTGCATAAACATATGGTCCAGTTCTGTGTTTTTTGTGTGTTTTACTTTCCCCCCAGAACAAAGCCACTGCCTGCCTTAAAGGTAAATTGAAGTCTCCACCCTTGAGTAGTAAGAAAAAATATGCAGAAACCTTTAAAGTGGCAGTTTTTCCAGCTTCTGTACTCAACATGATGCTTAAAATAATAGCCTACTCTCAGCCAGGGTCTGAGGTTATGTATGTTATTTTCAGAACTAATGATGTATAGTGTAATTTGAGCTCTGCAAATGATAATACCTATATTCATACTGTGATTTACCATTTTCAAAGCAATTTTACATTGGCTCATTTAATCTCCATGAGTACTTTTTGAAGGGAAAAAACAAAACAAAACAACCTTTTACAACCATTTCAGAAATGAAGAAACTGCAAACTATATCTATTAGCTGACTTACCCAAGACCACACAGCCAAGAGCAATGTTGGGACTCCAGCCCAGGTCTCTTGACTTTAAATCCACTGTACTCGTCAGAATTCTCTGGCTGCTGAGTCAACAGCAAGGGTGCCTTGGCCTATTTCTATCTTTCTTTGAGATAGATTGTGTGTCTTTGGCCTCCTTCTCCAAATGAGAGTCATCAGTTGGATTTATCTCAAAGTGAATTCTGTTCTTTGGCACTGAGCCTTCTTAGGTAAAGGATAGTCAAAGTTGGAAAGGACCTCAGCAGTCACTCAGTTCAATACAACATCCCCACCATGTGGCTGGTCAGTCTAAACTTGAATATCTGAACTGATGGAGAACTCACTCCTTTGTATAACCCTTTGTATATAAATATGTTAGCTTGAGATTTATGACAATTAATGAGATAGATACTAAAATTATCCTTACTTTACAAAAGGAGAAACTGAGGCACACTGAATTTAAAGAATTTGCCTAAGCCTACATATTTAGTAAATTGCAGACTTGGATTTTGGCCCCTGCCAGGCTGACTCTAGAGCTTTTTGCTAAAAGGCCATATTATGCTGCCTCTATGTCTCAGTAGTATATCTCAATTTTTACAAATGAGAGAAGACTTTCAAGTACTCCGATGCCAACTTGAATGCACATAGATGTGTGTCCAAATAGATGGAGATTAAGGAAAGGAACATATTATTTAGAGATTTTGGTTTTGGCTTTGTTTGCATAGCTTGGCTGTGGCAGTACAGGATTCATCACATTCAAAAGAAATGTGTTGGCAAAATGCTTCCTTCTTTAAATGCTCCAAATCATTCCATGGTGGTTCTGGAAATTACCCCTTTTGTTGTAAGGCAATGATTAAAATCAAGAGTGAAGATCTAGTTTCATCCCAAACTCTACTTAAATTCAGAGGCAACCTCTCCAATCCTGTCTTCAATGTATCTGTCTTTAAAATTGAGTGTGAAGTCTAAAGTAAATAAAGGATGCATTTATACTTAATATCGTAATTCAACTCAACTCATGAGTCATTCATTTATTTTTCTGATGCAGAAAACTAAATCTTGCAACTTAAGGTAATTCAGTCATTTTTATTTACAATCCAGTTTCATTTAAGTAATTATATCAAACTCATTTTTTCCATTTCCTCCCCTTTCCTTCTCTTCTGGGGCAGCATGAGGGTTTGGAGGATGTCTGTGTCAGCTCTTGGTTTTGGCTGGAGACAGGGTAGGGAGGGAGGTGGTTGTGTGACTTTGGCCCATTGTGTTTCTGCAGGTCACCACTTGTAGCTCATTTTGCCAGGTCTTGGTCATCAACCCTCTTCCAACTGGATCCATGTCATCTGCTTGCCCGACTCACCAGGGCCTCTTGTTATAACATAGTCTGTTTCCTTTTTGTTCCCATGTGGAGGGCTCTTCTCATCTGGTGGCACATTAGACCCTTCCAGATACTCCCTTGTGACAGCTTGTTCCACAGGAGATTCCAAGGTGCTTTATCTGGTACCTTGGTAGCTCTACCAATGGCTTCTAAGTGGTTTGTGATAGCCCCAGACCATCCCCCAAGGAAAGAGAGACTTTCTCCACTTTGAAATCCTCAAAATTTATTTGAGGTTTTCTTTTTCTTTTCTTTTCATTTTTTTTGAGTTGGAGTCTCACTCTGTCGCTCAGACTGGAGTACAGTGGCCACTCCTGGTCACCGCAGCCTCGACCTGCTGGGCTCCGGCGATCCTTCCACCTCAGCCTTCCAAGTAGCTGGAACTACAGGTGCGCGCTACCATGCCCGGCTGATTTTTTGATTTGTTGTAGAGATGAAGTCTCGCCAAGTTGCCCAGGCGGGTTTTGAACCCGCGGGCTCAGGCAATCCACTCACCTCGGCCTCCCAAAGCACGGGATTACAGGCTGAACCACCGAGCCTGGCTGAGGTTTTCTGCTATTCTTTATTTCCAAGGTTTTGATCCCAAAAGTGGAGTATAAAGTAAGCCTACATCAACCCTCACACATAGAGAAACACATCTCATCCATAACTGTCCCATCACCCATGTTCAAGGCAGAACTTTCTCTTATCACTTCCATACATAGCTGTTACACAACTTTCAGGTCAGCATTTTTTCTTCTCTATTCGATGGCTGGTAGTTGAACTCTATATTTTGAGTACTACCATTCTTAAAGAGCTAAAAACAACAACAACAATGACAGAGACAAAAGTCCTTTTCAATTTTCAAAGTTTTAAAAATAGGATACTACCTGAGGTTTTTCCTATTGTCTTGGAATTTTGGCTGAAGCCCCAAACCTTGGAACAAAAAGTACCCTGACATTTTAAGTAGAGCACCAAGTTGCTGCCAGGTACTTCTATTGCTTGCTGAGAAACTGCCAAACCAGTCTTGTGACCCTAGTCCTCCCAACCCCAGACAAACTTATGCAAATAGAAAACCAGAAATTCCAAGGGAATTGATTAATGGACAAGAAAAATTCTCAGTAGTAACTATATCTGAGGCTTTTTATTTTCCTTGCCCAGGGATAGGGAAAGGATTTTCCAAGAGAATTGCCCAGAGGGTTCTAGGGTATCAGCAAGAAAGAGACTAGAATCATCCTCCCCAGAGGGATGTTGCTGATCTGCAGACCCGAGACAGTGCAACCCATTTGAGTATAGTGCTATGAAGTCACTCTCAGAAATGCTTAATATAGGTGGCCTGTTAACCATAAAAATGGGAGCCTGGTTCTAGCACAGAAAGCAACAGGTGATTGGAGTAACCATGTTAGCAGGGCAAGAGAAGAGACAGCCAAAGGCTGACTGCTCTCTGCTGTTTGGTGCAGGAGGATGTTTGAGAGTTGCCCAAATGGATGCTGTGGAAAGTAACTAGAACTGAGCCATCTTTTAGCTCTCCAGCAGAGCATGCTTCCCTTGTAAGAGGAAGCTAGCAGAGTCTGTGGAATGTGTTCACAAGGGCAGAGAGAGACGGAGGTAGGAGGGTTTCACTAAAGGTTCAATTGTCAATGTCAGGCAGTTATGCAGTGATGAGGTTGTCACAAGGATTCTGGAAAACCCACATATGGGCACTTTGAAAGAACAAGCATGTAGACATGTGCTACACAGAGAATATCATTGATTAGTCAGCATTAGCCTAAAGAGGACCATGAGAGTAGGACCTAAGAAATAAAAAAGATAGGCTGGGTATGGTGTCTCAAGCCTGTAATCCCAGCACTTTGGGAGGTCGAGGCAAGAGGATTGCCTGAGTCTAGGGGTTCGAGACCAGCCTAAGCAACTTGGTGAGACCTCATGTCTACAATAAATTAAAAAAAATTAGCCAGGCGTGGTGGCGATTGCCTGTAGTTCTGGCTACTTGGAAGGCTAAGGCAGAAGGATCACCTGAGCCCAGCAGGCCGAGGCTGGGTGGTTGTGAGCATGACACTGCACCCCAACCTGGGTGACAGAGTGAGACTCTGACTCCAAAAAAAAAAAGTAGTTATAGAAATGAAAAAGATTTTTCTCTCTTTTCTGTATCTTTATCTCCCTTTTGGAAAGAGCCTGAAGAGAGAGAAGAAAGTGCTGTTCACTGCAGGTCTGTGAGCTGAGTTAGTGATGGGGCAGAGTATAAAGTTTTCATTGGGATGAAAGAAATAATGTTTTGTTTATCCTTAGATGGACAGTTTTAATACCTGAAAGGAAGTCTCAATTACTATACATAAAAAAAGACTTGCTTTTAAAATTGAGAGTGAACATAAAGTCATGGTTTGGCTTGAATTGTCATCTAAGAGTAGGAAATACAACTTTTTCCTATAGCCTTGGCAACTGTGGGTTACTACCTCTGTACCATAGGCTTCCAATAATCTAAGAAGTCATTTTTAAGGATTTAACTTGCAATTTCCACTGGAATCTTTTATGATATTCTTTTTTAGGGCTATAATTTTCAGCTTCACAAACAATTTAATGACAGAATGCTGACCAATAAGAAAAATTATCAAGTAAAAAATATGTCAATATTTAAAAGCATTTTTTCTTCTACATGGAAAATTGGTCTGAACATTATCCAAAAATAATTGTTAAAAAAAATTCTAGCATTGTATTTATGCTAGCATTATTCAGTGTAGTATAGGAGCAGGGATTGAGAAAAAAAAGTTCATTTTTCTGGTTATATCTTTATCTTTGTTTCTTCTTCTTTTTTAAAAAAAATCCACCTAACAAATTGATACCAGATAAGTTCACCTTGTACAGAGTTTTCAGTGAGCCAGGCTTAACCTCACTGCCTTTTCAGACAATTCCCTAGACCCTAGACATCTATCAGCTGTTCCTTAGATAGTTTCAACAGTATATTAACAAGTCTCCCACCCCACTTCCAGATTTGTTCCCTCTAAAACATTTCCCATATTACTTCCTAAAACATTTTCAAAATGTTATCTTTAACTGCTGTGTTTGAAACCCATCTAGGGCTCTCTAATGCAGGATAAAATTTAAACTTTCTATTCAAAAATATTCTTTATATTCAGTCACTTTCCTACCTCTTCATTCTCCTCATTTATATCTTTCCTCGTTCCTACTGGACTTGTTGTTGCTGTTTGAAAATATAATAGATTATGTTCCTCTCTTATCTAAAGACTTAACTTCTCTCCCTTGCCATTCCCTATCTTCATCTCCCACTCTCAACACATACACCCCACCACTTTCCTCCACTTCTGTGTCAATATTTGATAAATTCTTTAAGCAGATTTGTTTATCCTCCTAATCCTACACTTTCTCTTTCTTACTTCTATTCCAGCACTCACTATAATAGCCATTTCTCTTCTGCTAATATTAGCACATCAAGGGCAAATACAGTGCCTTTTTCATGACTTTATTCCCTCAGCTTGGTATAGTGCTAAGAAGATAGATAGTGAAGGTACAACTAATTAGAAAGAAACAAAATGAAAGAGTTTTAGTTCTTTTACGTTTACTATCTTCTTTCAGATATACTCAATAAAGTAGGATATGAAATTTTATAATTACTTGAAAGAATGATGATGTGTTATATCCTTCCACAATGAATGTACCTAATTTTAGAAGTTCTTAAACATTTTGAGCCTCTGTTATTTGCTTAGTGAGTTCTGTCAGAATTTTAAAGCAAAGAAAGTCACGAAATGAAATGAGGCTAGTCCAAAGAACTGTCTTAGGACTAAGACGGTTTTTAAATAAAATGGTTTTAAAAATATAGTCAGTTCTCCTGTCTATTGACTATTTAATGTCTATAATTCATTACTATGATTAGTCTAAGAGGGCGGGGCTGTTTAGAGTTAGAGGAAGACAACAGACCTAACATTTGTTTGCTATAACTTTCTTTTTTCTCACATCTTGTGATTGACAGGGATAGTATGTATTGAAGAATCTCTCATCTTCCAAAGCCTGTTTTTAGTCCAGCATCATACAGAACAAACTGCAGGAAGAGAAGATCCAGTTTCCATCTCCAGGGGATCTGTTGGAGAGCTGCCTCTGCATTCACGACCCCAGACAGTCATCAAGGCACGAGGCCTAGAATTCTGAGATCAAGGAGTGAAGGACTGCCTGTAATGTAGATGAGACTTAAGGTGTGCTGAAGGGAGTCTGTGGCTAAGGGGATAAAAAAAGTCATCTGGCAATAGACGCAGTCTGATAACTAAGGTAAGCTACTGTGAAACAGTGTGTGTGTATGGGTTGGGGGTGCTTAAATAGACTTTATTTTGTAGAGCAGTTTTCGGTTCACAGCAAAATTGAACAGGATGATCAGAAATTTTCCATATCGCACCTTCCCCCAGCCATGTAGCACCTTACCTATTATCAACAACCTGACCAGAGTGGTACATTATTAACAATCACTGAACTGACATTGATGAATCATAATCATCCCAAGTCTATAATTTATATTAGGAATCACTCCTTCTATTGTACATTCTCTGGGTTTGAACAAATGTACAATAACATATATATGCCATTATAGTATCATAAAGAATAGCTTCACTGTCCTAAGAATCCTTTGTGCTCTTATTCCTCCCTTCTTTGAACCCTTTGGCAACCTTTGATCTTTTTACTGTCTCCTTAGTTTTGCCTCTTCTAGAATGTCATATAGCTGAAATTGTACAGTAGTGACCTTTTCAGATGGGCTTTATTCACTCAGTAATACGCATTTATATTTCCTCCATATCTTTTCATGGCCTATTTATAGCTTATTTATCTTTCCATTGCCTGGATGCACCACAGTTTAGCTATCCTTTCACTTACTGAAGAACACCTTTGTTGTCTAAGTTTGGGCAATTACAGATAAACCTGCTTTAAACATCTGTGTGCAGGTTTTTGTGTGGACATAGTTTTCATCTCCTTTGGGTCAATACCAAGGAGTACAATTGCTGAACCGTATAGTAAGAATGTGTTCAGCTTTGTAAAACACTAACAGTCATCAAAGTGGCTGCACCGTTTTGTATTTCCTCCAGCGAACAATGGGAGTCCCTGTTGCTCCACATCCTCACCAGGACTTGTTGTCATCAGTGCGCTGGATTTTGGCCATTCTAATAGGTGTGCAGTGGGTAAGACAGTGTTTTGATGCTGATCTTGTAGTTGCAAGGAGCTCACAAAACTTTGCAAGGTGAGTGATTCCTCCTCTTCCTGCTGCCTACTCCAGTTTCTCTTTCATTCACATTAGGCAGGAGGAACACAGCTTGGATCTTTTTTCTCTATACCTTGCTGTTTTTGGTCTCTGGCAGGCCTAAATTTAGTTTCACATCTCTTCATTTCCTTTCCCAGAGCACAGCCTTACCAAAATTGAGTTTTGCTGACTAACAATTCTCTAGGGCCTGATTTCACCATTATCTAAATAAGAGCACTTGATCTGACTCATCCTGGAATTCAGACTCAAAATATGCCTTTAGAAGAACTGATATCTATTCTGAGTTTATGGACGTGGAAGTTTGACTTTGACCTTTCCTCCTGCAATCATTATTAACTTCAATTTTTGATTTACAGACATTGGGTTCTGTCAAGGAACACACACATCGCAACATCAAAAGGCTTCTGGCATTGAGCTTTGGTCCTCCAGACTGGCAGTGACTACTCAGAGGCAGTGTTTTCAAAATGTCATATCAATGTATGTGTGTTATAAATAAAAAGAAAATTTTTTTCTTCCTAGAAGACTGATAACCTTTTCTGTTCCAGAAATTGCTAATTTTGATGCAAATTGGTATGTAGTTATAGCACTCTTGCTGGGGAATTACAGCAGAGGTAAGCCTAGGAACCTCCCCTCCCTGTAAAGTCATCAGGGGAGAGACTGATAATCCTTAGCAGAGATTAATACAGTAGCAGTGGAGGAGGATGAGGCCTGATAATTCAAAGACCTTCATCAGTGTTCTGTGAATACTGTTTGGATTTGATAGCATGTGTTCAGTTTCAAAGTCTTCAGACTCAGGATCTCCTTATAGAGGCATGCAAATGACTTAAGCTCCAAACAAGGAGGAAAGGAAGCACTATGTTTCTTTATCATTAACTCATTAGCTGTTGTACTAATTTCCTAGGGGCTGCTGTCCACAAAGTACCACAGACTAGGTGGCTTCAAACAATAGGATTTTATCTTCCCACTGCCATTTTGTATTAAGGGTCATCCTACTCCAGCATGACCTCATTTTAGTTATACCTACAACAACCTATTTTCAGAAAAAGTCACATTCATACTGGGCATTAAGACTTCAATATATATTTTTGGGACACATAATTCAACCCATAATGACTGTCAAATACATTTGACTTTAAAAAAAAAAAAATTGTGACTGGGCATTAAGAGGACCTTAAATCAAACCTCCCTCCCCTTTCCATTTATCTTGTGTTTTCCATCTCTCCACTCAAGACACACATGAATTGTGACTATGTGACCATTCATCTCAGGCTGGGATGCATCATGCTTCTGCTGGCTCCCACTTTCATTGTCAGAGTTAGAAAACCAGCATGAAATTGATCAGTGGTTCTCAGAAATTGTAGTGTGTATAACACAAAGACGTTTAGTGTACTTACTACAAGTTCAGATGCCTGGTGCCCAAGCTCTACAAATGCTGTAGGTCATGCCACTGCATTTGGTCAAATAATGACATTTTGAGAAACAAGCAAATAGCATAAATCTGGAGTCCAGATAAATTTAAATTTGACTTTGGTTTAAATACAAACTAGCTATGTGATCTCAGGCAGTAATAAAGCCGCTTAAGCCTTAGCATTTTTTTGCTTTGTTTTTTTTCTCTCTTAATCTCTGAGTTTCAGATTCAGTTTGTCTGGGTGGGGCCCAAGAGTTTTCATTTCTGAGACATTCCCAGTGTGATACACACTGAACACCACTGGTATAGTGGAAACTATTGGTGCCCATCCTAATCCCCTTTATCAGCTGCTGCTCTGTCTTCCTGGCTGCTGATAACAACTCACAGTTGACACTTTGAGAATTGCTCTCAGCCAAACACAAAAACTTATCTCCAAGTGTGTTGAATTCACACTGCTATTTGTACCCTGGAGCATCCAGGTGAAACCAGACTAAAGCCTGTCTTCAGACGAGACCACACCCCTGCTTAGTTGTTTCCCTCTTGTATTACCTAAGGTTCTCCAGAGAGACAGGACCAATGGGATGGATGGATATATCACATGATAGATGATAGATAGATAGATACATAGATAGCTGAGAGATAACACACTCTCTTCAGAATCATATCTAAACTTCCTAGCAAGAGATTAGAAACCCTAGAATAGTTTCTCGAACTAACTTCCTAATGCTCCTGGGCCTTCTGTTTGATTCTCTCACCAATGTATTGTGTTCAGCCTGGTTCAGACACCTCTTCCTTCAAGGATTCAAAGAATTTCTCATGACTTCCAGGCCTGGGTTGAAGTCCTTGCTCTGTGTTTCCTTAATAAACTATTTTTACTCCTATGAGATTATTTGTCTGCCCCCTACCAAAGCTTCCTGATACTGTGTGTATCTTTTTCTCCTGAGTCCCCAGAAGTGAACTCATTGTAGGCACTCAGTTATTTGGGTTTTTCTTCTGCTTTTACCATTTTCTAGGTTTGTGATTTGAGGCATGACAGTTATTCTTCCCTAACTTTGGTTTTCTCATCTCTAAAATGAGACTAATAACCTGGTAGTTTTAATAAAATAATGCAAGTGAAAGTGTCTAATATAATGTCTCTAAATATCATAAACACTCAATAATGTCACTTCCTTTCTGCCAACCCTTCATCAAATCATTATTTCCTTTCTGATGTTCTCTTCACTTTTCTAAACCTTACTCTTCTTCCAAGGCTAAACCTTCTTCGCTTTCTGAGATCTTTCCTTCTTCTGCTTTCTGAAAGCCAGTGTTTGTCAGGGGAAACATTGAAACCACCAGAGAAAGAGGTGACTAGTTATGGCCTGTGGTCAAGTATTTTTTGGTTTACTTTCCTATTTACTTGCATGAACCCCTCTACAAATCAGGAGCTCAGAAACCCCCTGCTTCTTTATAAAGAAAAACTAGGAGAGTGTGGTTTTCAAATCTGGTCATGTGTCTGCTGGGTTAAATGATAAAGGGTAAATTATTTTCTGGCTTCAATATTCTTAATTATATAATGGAGGCGTGAGGGGAAAATGTGCCACAACAACTTGGAAGCAAAATGGGAGCACATGCGTGAAATTGATGGGAAACTGGCTTTCAGTAGTGTATGCTGAGTAAATTAGTGATTGGCCATTGGCCTGCAAGAGGTAAAGCCCTGACATAAGTCCACCACAATGGAAATGGAAAGGAGAAGGTAAAATTTGCTGACATGGTCAGTGAAAATATTTCCATGTATTTCAAATTAGATGGTAAGTGAATAAAATACTGTCAAACATGCAAAGTACTTATAAAAGTGCCTCCATACTAATTTCTCCATCTTTTTAGTGACTTTTGAGTAAGTAGTTCAGAAACCCTGGAGTATTTACTTGATCCAGTCTTCCAAACACATAACACACTCCTGCTAAGCAGATTTGAGCAGGGAGTTTTCTGGTGCTCCCAATCAAAGTTAGTAATTAATTTGGCTAAGAAAAGAAAAAATGTGCTTTGGACCTGAGAGCAGGATTATAAATCCTGAGTGGGAGAAAAGTTTTTCCTTAGAAACTGCATTTTTAAAAACTAATGAAGTTGAAGTGAATCATAATACTCATTATGATTTTAGATGAGTGGAGACATATGGCATGGCATTGGCTTTGGTGATAGGGAAGTGGCAGGAACAGAGGGGAAACATACACAGTTTGTGCTGGGATGATCTGAATTTGATTTTTAGTTTCACTACTGACTAGTAATGCAAAACTGGGCAAGTGGTTTTCTTATGTAAAGATGGACATTATCATCATTAAAAAATTTTGTATTAAGTATTGTATCAAATATTTTTATAAAGAATCTAGCATAATATATTTAACATGTTGAACCTAGCATAATATATTTAACATGTAACATAATATAGTTAGCATATATTTAACATGTAACATAATATATTTAACATACTCTCTATAAATAATAGAGATTATGACCAAGAAGTCAGATCAGATGGTGGACCCAACAAAAGCCATCCAAGTTAACTTTAAATTTCCCAGATCTTTAAGTTCTGGAAAATTAAACAGAACTTTATGCACTTAAAATCATCCTTTTGCAGTGAATCTATTAAACAAAGTAAAAATAGAAGTAATTCTAGATTGAATATTGGAAGGGAACACCAACTAATTGGAGGAAAAGAAAAACTAGATACTAAGTTATTAAAACAGAAATGCCATGTCTGTGAGAGAGTTTTCAACCAGTAAACAAATAACAACAAATACAAAAAAATTTAAAAAAACCAAACAAACAGAGATGCCAAGCCAAATCACACACAAAGAAAAAAGTAGGTTTATATCTATGAAAAGACAATAAAATTATCTTTGAGTAGTTCTAAACATTTCATTCTGCTCATTAGATATTTTCTCAAGGCTTACGTGTCTGTTGTTATCAGAGCTGGAGAAATAGGTGGAGTGTGGTCTTGGCTTTCCAATCCAGGTAGAGTGGAGAAAGTTATAATCTACTTCTGATGCTTTCTTAGTGAGCCACTCACCACTCCAGAACCTCTTCAACATTGTTGCAGAAGCCATGTTCCTAAAGTGCAAGTCTGTTAACAACCCATTTCCCCACCACTACCTACTCACTTTAAAATTCCTCAATATTCTACAATTTAATCTAAGCACTGTAACTTGACACCCAAGGTCTTCACCATCATATTCCAACTTCCCTCTTAAGCTTCATCTACTGATGCTGCATTTTATAAAGAATAAACTTCATTCCTACTCCAGTCTAAGGAATGGACAAGTTAATTTTTTTTTTTTGAGTTGAAGTTTCACTCCGTTGCCCAGGCTGGAGCACAGCAGCATGTTAATGGCCACTCCAGCATTGACCTTCTGGGCTCAGGTCATCCTTCCTATATTTACATGTTTTCTGACTCTTTTCATTATTTATTTCATGTGTTACCTATTTTCTTCTTATATCAAACATTCAATTTAATAAGCCAGTTCTTTAGACAAAGATATCACTCAGTAAATGTTAACTATTATTTTTCTTTTTCTTTTTTCCTTTTCTTCATCACTGCCACTGTCTCCTACAGCTGAAAAGTCAACTTTTTCAATGAAAACTTTTGGAATGCCTCAGGATAAACTAGCTGCTTGCCTCTTCTATATTCCCACAGGCTTAGGTTCTTAACTATTCTACTGCTCATTAGAATATATTGTAATCATCTTTGCATCTCCCACACTCCCTGGAGACTCAAACCAAACCAACATTAAGAGAAGGAAGTCTTACCTACCTTGCTAGGTTGACAGGTAGAAAACTGGAAGAGACCCAACAAGGTCTCTGATTCCTAATCCTATGTTCTTTCCAAAGCAACTAGGAAATGTACCCTATGGGAGATAGCAGAAAGCAGTGCTTAAGAACATAGGCCCTTGTGCCAGACTCCTTGGGTTCAAGTCAAGACTCTACCATATACTAGCTGTGTTGTTTTCATCAACTTTCTTATAGAGCTAAGGACACTGGAGAACACAACAATAACATAACTGACAAAGGAGTAGATTATTATAAGATACAAAGTAAAGAAGATGAATGTGTTTCCATAATGAGGAATTTCTTTATGTAGAGTTTGCAGATTAGGCTTCACTGGATATGTTAAGTTTGAGCTGAAGTCTGAAGGATGGAAAGAGGCCAACCACTGAACAAGGTACATCCTTCTAGGAAGGAGGGACCAGGGTGCCCCAGGCCCTGAAACTAAAAATCTTGGCATGTTCTAGAAATTGGAAAGAAGGTAAATGTAATAAGAGCATATTAGGTGATAGGGAACATGACAATATAATGCTTAAATAGAAATCAGTTGAGGAAGTGGAATAATACAGATTCAATTGATTTGCTTATAGGATCACAGGTGGCTATGTGGGGAAGAGAGGGAGGGAATGCAGACTGAGAGCAGAAGGACCAGCTAGAGATTTAATGTAGTAGATAAGACCAGGTAACAGTGGGAAGGAACAATGGCCTGACATAGGGTGGTAGTGGTAGTAGAGATGAAGAAAAGTAGATAGAACACAGATCTAAATCTCCTACCTCCCACCACATACCCCCTATACTCTTAGAAATATGTTGGATAGTCCTTGATGATACATTTAATTTGGTGAGTTATGCAAAAGAAGTAGTAACTGGATAACTCCCAGATGTCTGACTTGAGCAGGTGGGTAAATAGTGGTAACTTTGGTTGAGATTGGGGAATGCAGGGTGGGGAGTTTGTAAAAAGTTTCAGATGGAGAAATTAAGAGTTCAATATTAGACATGTTACATTTGAGATACCTGCGAGATAAAGAAGTGGAACTATCCAAGAAACAGTTGGGCATACAAGATTGAATTCTGAGAGGAGACCAGGAATGAATGAAGCTTTCAGACCCATCATCACAGAAAGTATTTAAAGCCATGAAAATACATGAGGCACTTTAGGGAGTTAACCTCCTTAGCTTGAGTTCTGAGAAACACTGTCTCTTTCCAGGAATTTAGAAAAAGAAGAGCCAGGATTTGATAGTGGGGAGAGACTGGGATCAAGAAGCCTGAAGGAAGAATGTTTCAAGAAGTTTCAATGCATCTGGGTGGCTAAGACAGGGCAGATTTGACAACACCAGGTGATTGACACCCTGGAAACAGTAATTTCCATGGAAACTGTGGGGAGGGGGATAGTGCTCATACCGTGAAGGAAAGGTTAAGAGATGAGTGCACAGTGTGTAGATAATGCTTTTTAAAATGTCTGACTGAGAAAGGGGCCGAGAAATAGGCAGTATTTAGAGGAATATGTGGTTTCAGGAAAGCTTTTGTGTTTTGCTTGTTTTGTAAGGTGGGTGAAACTGGTAAACTGTTAAGAATAATACAGTATAGAGGAGAGCATGACGGTAACAGAGAGTGGCCAGAGAAGCAGTATCTTTGAGAAGATGAGAGAGGAAAAGATCACACGATTTGTTGTGGAATTGATAATTTAATTCAATTAAAATAAGAACTAGAAAGGTGAGTACAACAGACAGATATCTATAGAACTGATCATGGAAGATAGAAAAAACATCCTCAAATTTTTCTCACTTATTCTATTTTTAGTATACTGCCCCGAGATCAGAATGGAGTTTCAGCCTAGTAGCAGATTGCCACCTTAAAGCTCTAAGTTGGAGAGCAAGCCTGTAATAGGCAGGTTCCTAATTATGTCATCACTACAGGTTATCCATTACTGCTTCTGAGCTCCCTACAAAGACCATCCTCTTTTTTGTTTTATGACTTTCACTTGAAGAAATTAGTATATCTGATCATTTGCCTATTGAATTATTATTTCTGTTATTCAGTGAATATGTATTTGTGGTGGAGTTTTATCTTCCTGGGGAGTTAGGATCTAAAGCTAGCAGATAAGAAATTATACATTTGAAGGGGCTTCAGGATGGCCACCTAGAAGCAGCTAACCAGCACCTCTCTCTCATAGAACAAATCAAGGAAGAAAGCCCCAATAGTTACAGAACCCCAGCAGTCAAAGCAGGTTGAGATAGAGGACATACTCCACAACCTGCAGAAGACCATTAGGACACACAGAGAGCAGACAGGAGAGAGAAGGGCAGGTGGCTTTGGAGCCAGGAAGCTCCCTCCCTACCTGGGTGACGTTGGAAACGGAACAGTTTCAGGATGTGGAAAAAGTGAATGCGGGGAATTAGGAACACAGTTATCACTCCCACCATGGATCAGCAGGGCACCCAGAACCTCATGGGACTCCATTCCCATGAGAAAAATGGCCTGGACGTAGCACAGCTGTGTGCCACCAGAGCCCATGTGGATCTAGGAACCCATCTGAGCTCTGATCGCCTATGATCAAAGCATTCCTAAGAACTCATTCCCTCTAAGCAGTGCTCTATGACCAGCTCCCAGGCTTGGAAAGAACCCTGACCCAGGTACATTAGCTGGTCCCAAGGGCAGATTTGCCTGCTACAGACAGTTCTGGTTTGGGGCAAACTGAAGCAAGACGCCCTGTTGTTGAAAGACTTTTGAGTACTGAATGCGGACAGCCTCTAGCAAAGGAAGGAAAGCCAGGAGGAGCACTGTAGTCCTGGTAACCTATGTCTCCCTACATGAGTGCTTCTGTGCAACAGATGGCTCTGCCATTCCTGCAACACTGCCACAGAGTCCAGGGGACCCAACCACCCTCCCAATCTCAACTGAGTGCACACAGCTGGGGAGGTGGAACACAGACCAGCTCGTTCCAGAGCACAGGAAAAATGTTCCTGCAGGAAATAAAAAAATTGGTTCTGAGCACAAGACAGCCTCAAACAAGGAAAGGGAGACTGGGGACAGTATGTCATCCTGGGATGACCTAGGAGGGGGAGGTGTCATCCTGGGAACTCCTCTCTCCCTGTGTGAACTCTTTTGTACACCAGAAATGACTTGGCCATCCCTGTGGCATGGCTACAGCAACCAGGGAACCTGTTTCTCACTGGTATAGCCAATCATATCTGCAGGTAGGGAGCTGGAAAGTAGTCCAGTCTGAACCAGCCTTCTCTGACTAGTTTTTCCCCCTACCACCCTTAAAAGCCAAGGGACTGATGAACCTTGTGAGTTTCCCTAGCCCTACCCATCACCTTGATCATCTGCATACTCCCTTTGAGAAAGAAAGGTCAGGCAAAAAAGCCCACAGCTACCACTATAGCTGGCTGTCTCCAGCAAGTTCCACCTCCTGGGTGGAGGTCAATTGGCACAGTCTATTACAACATCTGAGACAATAATACAGCCCTTGAGAAGGAGGTACAAGTAAAGTCCATGCCACCGTACACTTCACAATCTGGTCCACAGATTGAGGAATCAGAGAGTTTTTCCAGAATGTCTTCCAGAGACTTTAGTGACCAATTCTCTTTAGAATTCAATCTCTGTCACTTCACATCACTGGTAACCTTGCAGGCACCCTTTAGTACCAGGAAACTGATGGCAGCCTCATAGGGAAACTAGACTCAGAAGAGCAGCAGGGCCCACAGTGGTCAAACCTTCGTGGTCTACCATCCAAAGAAGAAGGGGGAGTACACCACAACAGGGGAAAAGCATGTGGAATTTTTTAAAATCTCACAAAAGACAACCCCAACAGATAGCAACCCCAACAGATTTAACAATTTTATCTATTAAAAACAACAACAACAACAACAAAAGAGAGAAAAGTCTGCCCTCACAGGTAAGAAGAACTAGCAAAACCCCAGACAATCCCCAAAGCCTTAAAAAGTAAGCATGAGAAGATGGAAGCACAGGTCATTTAGGCAACAAAAACAGTGCAGGAGATAAAAGCTGAGTTGGTCAGTATAAGAAAGGTCCAATATGAACTCCTGGAAACAAAGAATTCTTTCCTGGAATTTCAAAACACAATGACAAGCTTGAATAGCAGAGTCAAACCATGCAGGAGAAAGAATCTTAGAGCTTGACTGTGGTACTTGTTTAGATGGGAATTATTGTTCCCAACCCCATTTGCAACAGAAACAGAACTCTGTAGAGAAACTGAGCAGCCACCCTAAAGCCTGGACAGAAAAGTGCTCCAGGGTAGCCTCTGTGGAACAGCAGATCTGCATCGTAAGGCCAGGGGGTGATCTCTGCATTGCTTTGGGGCTGCTCTCCATGAACTCAGAGAGCATCACCCTTAGTGCACAAGATCTGGTGAGTAATGATGGATGTAGAGTCACAGACAATTCATCCCCCTCCCCCCAACACACACACCTGGAGCAAGCTGCTAGACTAGGCGATAGATGCAAATAGTGGATCTGACCAAGAAGGAGGTTGGTGAGTGCCTAATTGACTCCCCTCCCCACCCCTCTTCCCCTGCCAAAAACTGGATGCCATGGGAGCTGTGACCATGTTAGGAGATGAAGGAAGGGAGAGAGAGCCCAGGAGATGCTGAGTCAACTTATCAGACTCCCCGCGGGCACACACTGGTTATCAGTTGCAGGCAGCAGTGGGTGAAGACTCTTAACATCTCATGTTTCAACAGCAAAGAGGGAACTTGCAGTAACAGACCAGAAGTTGCAGAACCTGGAGCAAGAGGCCTCCCACCAAAGTTATACTAAAACTGAGTAATGTCTCCCAGTGGGTCTTTTAGGTTTTGTTTTTTGTTTTGCTTTTCTTTTTTTTTCTTTTGATTTTACTGTTTGTCTCTGCTTGCTTTGTATGTTTGTTGGGTTTCTCTTTTCTTTTTTCCTTCGTTTTCTCTTTGTTCTTTCCCTGTGTTTTCTTTTTTTTTTTTTGAGTTGGAGTCTCACTCTGTCACCCAGACTGGAGTGCAGTGGCTGCTTCCGGCCACCGCAGCCTCCACCTGCTGGGCTCCGGCGATCCTTCCGCCTTAGCCTTCCGAGTAGCCGGAATTACAGGCATGGGCTACCACGCCCGGCTGATTTTTTTTTTTGTTGTTGTTTATTGTAGAGATGAGGTCTCGCTGCCCAGGTGGGTCTCGAACCCGTGGGCTCAGGCAATCCACTCACCTCAGCCTCCCAAAGGCACGGGATTACAGGCTGAGCCACCGAGCCCAGCTCCCTGTGTTTTCTTTTCTCTCTTCCTTCTTCTTTCCCTTTTGTTCTCTCCTTCTCCTTTCTCTTTTTTCTCTTATAGCCTGTATTGGACTTAGGGGCTACACAAAAAAGCATACCCATTGTAAGGTCACATTGTGTGGGGATAGAGCAAGTCCCAGCTCTATCCTCACCATATAGCAAGCATTGTGACCCATAAGTAGGTTCTGAATCCTTGTGGCACCTCTCCTGCCCCTTAGTACATACACAAAATTGTAAAGAGATAGCACAATGCCCCACTCCAAGCCCTATTTCATAATTGAAAAAACCTGGAGCCCCAGTTCAGGGAAGGACAGAAGGTTGAGAAAAGATTAGAAGTGATTGTTTCTCCATTTTCCCCTGAGCAATGAAATTAAAAAGAAAGATAAGAGAACTGCTACAAATGAAGAAAAACCAATGAAAAATCATGAATAACCTTCAGAGCCCCAACAAAGAGTCAGTACCTGAAAGAACAGCTACTGGAGTACAAACAGTGGCTACCTCTAAAATGACAGTACACAGATAGTACTTACAGAGATCAGAGGATCATTGGACAGAATTACATATTCTTACCCAGCAATTCCCCTATTAGGAATATGACTGGAGGACCTCAACTAATTCTACAAAAAAGATACCTGCACATATATGTTTATTGCAGCTCTATTCACAATAGCAAAAACATGGAACCAACCATGCTGCCCAT
>NW_007258952.1:576544-577124 GCF_000164805.1 Carlito syrichta | reverse complement strand
TGTTTACACACACACACACACACACACACACACACACACACACACAAACACACACTACAAAAGCCTCTAATTTTTACTTAAATTACTTCTAAAAGTTACTTTTTTCTAAATTTGAAAGGGACATTCTTATTCATAGATAACTTTGAATAATATTTTAAATAATTTATTTCTGTTTCACTTTTTTTTTTTTTAACTTGGTTTGTTTTTTTACATAACTTATGCTAGCTTATGTGGATGACTCAAAGTCAAAATTAGAAAAAAAACCTACTTTATATTATAATCATCTTTATATAACTAATAATGCTGTATAAAGCAGTTATTTAGAACTACATAATTTAGTTATAGCATCTTCGCTATAATTTCATTAATCATTTCATATTGTTGGACTTGGCTTGCTAGCAAATATGATTATTAACAAAACTTTGATAAACACCTTTGGACATAATGGTTTCTTTCCTTTCTTTCTTTCTTTTTTTTTTTAGATTCTTACATAGCAGCAAAATTACTTGGTGAAAGCTAGCTGCATCTTATCTGATGCACTGGTTGATTCCTAGAAACTTTATCATCTCTAACACCAGAT
>NW_007258952.1:517923-576524 GCF_000164805.1 Carlito syrichta | reverse complement strand
TAAAGAAAGACAAACATATGGACTTCGTAGCAACTTGGATAGATTTAGAGTCGATCATATTCAGTGATTTATCACAGAAATAAAGAACAGAATACCACATATTCTCACTCATAAGTGGTCCTTGAACAATTATAGAACTATAAGAAAGGGATTGACAGTAGTAGCAAATTGTCAGGGGAGAGAGGGTGGGATTGGCAGTTGAGGGAAACTGCTAGGGGAGAGAGGGGCACACCTCATCAACAAAGATACCTGCCTAATGAACATTTGTATACTTAACCCTGAATTGTACCCCACATCTTTATAAGAAAAAAAAAAGGAAAAAAAGAATTACATATTCTTGAAAAGCAAAGGATAAAACTAAATGAAATTGCAATGAATTTGGACAGACTCAAGAAAACATGTTTAGAAATAACAGAAATAATAACTCCTTCCAAGAAACAACAAACTGACAAATATACGAAGTAGAATTGACCACGCAGAAGAAAGAATCTCAGAGCTGGAAGACCAAAATATGGAATTAATGCAGCCATAAAGAAGGACAAAATTATGAACTCCACAGTAACTTGGATTGATTTAGTGTCTATCATACTCAGTGTTCTATCACAGAAGCAAAGAACTGATTACCACATGTTCTCACTCATAAGTAGACCCTGCACCTTTATCAAAATACTATAAGAAAGGAATTGATAGCAGCAGGAAACTGCCAGGGGACAGGCAGAGTGGGGGAAATAACATTAATAAAGGTACCTGATCTCAAACCAGGTGAAGTGAGGACTAAAGGGAGGCCCAGACTACATGTACAATGACCACTTATTTACTTAATCCTGATTTATACCCTGCATCCTTAAAATAAACAAAACAAAAGGAGAGAGAGACAGAGGCGGGGTGGAGGAAGGGAGGGAGGGAGAGTACAATTAGAAATGAAAAAGGCAGTATTACAACTGACCCTGAAGGAATTCAAAAGATTATCAGAGATTGTTATAAACATCCGTATGCAAATAAACTGGAAAATCTAGAGAAAATAGAGGAATTTCTAGCATTACATAAACTTTCAAGATTGAAACAGAAGAAATTGAACTCCTAACCTGACCAATAATAATTCACAAAATAAACTTTGTTATGAAAAAAAAACTTTCTTGCCAAAGAAAGCCCTGGGCCAGATGGCTTCTCAGCTGAATTCTACAAGGAGTACAAGGAAGAGCTGAAACCCATCCTACTGAAAGTATTCTAGGCAATTGAAATGGATGGAATTTTCCCTAGCTAATTCTATGAAGCAAGTATTATTCTGGTACTCCAAAGTAGCAAAGATCCCACGAGGAAAGAGAATTACAGGCCAGCTTCTCTGATGAACATAGATGCAAAGATTCTCAACAAGATTCTAGCAAATTGCATTCAACAGAACATTTCAAGGATCATCCCCCATGATAATCAGAGGAGCTTCATTCTGGGATGCAGGTTTGGTTCAATATTTACAAGACCATAAATGTAATTCAGTACATTAACAGATGTAAAGCAAAAGAACCATATGTTTATCTCATTAGATTCAGAAAATCATTTGACAAAATCCAGCATCCCTTCTTGATAACTCTCGAACACCTAGGCATAGAAGGAACACTCCTAAAAATCAATAAAAACCATCTATGATAAACCCACAACCAACAGTTTACTCAATGGGCAGAAGCTGGAAGTGTTCCCCTTAAGAAGTGGAACAAGACAAAGATGCCCATTCTCATCCCTCCTATTCAACTACACGGTGCTGGAAGAGCTAGCCAGAGCAATTAGACAAGAGAAGGAAATCAGAGATATTCAAACAGGAAAAGAGGAAGTTAAACTATCTTTCTTTGTGGATGATATGATTCTATACCGAGAAAACATTAAGAAGTCTGTCAAAAGCCTCCTTGCACTGATAAACAACTTTGGTAAAGTCTCAGATTACAAAATCAATATACAAAAGACAGTTGCCAGCAATAAGCTGGCTAAAAAACCAAATAAAAAGCACAATCTCATTCACAATAGCCATGCACACAAAATAAAATGCCTCACCATCCACCTATCCAGATAAGAGAAAGACCTTTACAACGATAGCTAAAAAAACACTGCTTAAAGAAATTAAGGATGACATACAAAAAAAGGAAAAACATCCTATGCTCATGGATTGGAAGAATCAATATCATCAACATGTCCATTTTACCCAAGGAAATCTATAGATTCAATGCAATTCCTATCAAATTGATAGCATCATTTTTTCACAGAGTCAGAAAAGACAATACAGAAAGTCATATAAAAGCAAAAAAGAACCTAAATAGCTAAAGAAATCCTCAGCAAAAAGAACAAAGCTGGGAGCATTATACTTCCAGACTTCAAATTTTACTATAGGGCTATGGTAGCCAAGACAGCATGATACTAGTGCAGGAATAGAACCATAGACTAATGGAACAGGATAGATAATTTGGAAATAAAACCACAGACCTTCAACCAGCTCATGTGTGACAAGCATTGGAGAAAGAAATCCATATTTAGTGAATGGTGCTGGGAAAACTGGCTAGCCACATGCAGAAGAATGAAACTGGACCTCTACCTTTCACCAAATACAAAAATAACTCAAAATTGATCATAGACTTAAATATGAAACCTCACACTATAAGAATCTTAGGAGAAAATTTAAGGAGCACCCTCCTGGACATCAGAATAGGTAAGAAATTTAGCTAAGTCCTCAAAAGTAAGTGTAACAAAATCTAAAATTGACAGGTGGGACCTTATCAAGCTAAAAAGGTTTTGCACAACAAAATAAACTTTTGAGAGAGAGAACTCACAGAATGGGAAGCTATACATTCAACAAAAGCCTAACATCCAGGATCTATAAGGAACTCAAACAAATTGACAGAAAACCCAAATAATCCCTTTAAAAAGTTGGCAAAATACATGAACAGACACTTCTTAAAGGGACACATTCAAGTAGCCAACAAACATATAGAAAAATTCTCAACCTTGCTAATCATCAGAGAAATGCAACATAAAACTACAGTGAGATACCACCTCACACTAGTCAAGCTAGCTATCATTAAATTGTCAAAAACAACAGTCATTGGCAAATCTGTGGATAAAAGGAAACACTTTTACAGTGTTGTTGGTAATGTAAGCTAATTCATTCTTTGTGAAAAGCAGAGTGGCATTTTCTCAAATAACTAAAAGTGGAGCTACTATATAATCTAGCAATCCTACTTCTGGGAATATACCAGAGGAACATAAATAATTCTACCAAAAAGACATCTGCACATGTATGTTCATTATAGCACTAGTCACAATAGCAAAGACATTGAACCAACCCAGATGCCCATCAAAAGTGGACTGCATGAAGAAAATGCACATATACATGATGGAATATGCAGCCATAAAAAAGAACGAAATAATGTCCTTTGTAGCATGGGTGTAGCTGGAGATCTTCATTCTAAATGAACTATCACAGAAACAAAAAAACAAATAACACATGTTCTCACTTATAGTAGGGCCCTGGTCACTGGACATGAGCACTAGGGTGGGAACAACAGACACTGGACACAGCTAACAGAGAGAGGGAGAGAGGAAGGATAAGGGGCATGCAACTACACATTGGGTACCAGGTCCACTACCAGGGGAGACAGGGTCTATTAGAAGCCCAAGCCTCACCTGTATGTAATTTATAAATTACCACACGACTAAAATTTAAAAAACAAAAAAGAAATTACATATTTGAATTATTACTTCTGAAATTTTTAGCAATTTCTCTACGTTATCCAAAGAATAAAAGAAGCACTATAGAGTGAAATAGCAGGGCATAATGGTTAACACACATTTTATGAAGAAGCTTGGATGCCTGAGTTTAAGTACAGTTTGCCATTTACAAACTCTGATAGTGAATGACAATCTCTGAACTCTAATTTCCTCATCCTTAAAAATTGATGATTGAATTAAAAGTTAAACGAAGTGTGGTCCACAGTCTATTGGGGGGGGTGTTGTTCTCTGAAGTTAACATAGACATTATTTGCCTTTTCTACTGTGCTGACATTTGCCCTGATTGTGCAAGAGACTGGTGGCACCAGATTGTGCTAGAAATTGTCTCATTCTTCACCATATTATACTAGCAGTTTTTAAAAAATGCTGTTTTTATTTAAGGATGTCCTTGAGGCGGGCTCGGTGGCTCAGCCTGTAATCCCGTGCCTTGGGAGGCTGAGGCTCAAGTTGCCTGAGCCCGCGGGTTCGAGACCCACCCGGCAACTTGGTGAGACCTCATCTCTACAATAAATCAAAAAAATTGGCTGGGTGTGGTAGTGCGCGCCTATAATTCCAGCTACTTGGAAGGCTGAGGTGGAAGGCTTGCTGGAGCCCAGCAGGTCGAGGCTGCAGTGGCCAAGAGCGGCCACTGCACTCCAGTCTGAGCGGCAGAGTGAGACTCCAACTCAAAAAAAAAAAAAAAAAAAAGATTTACTAAATTTACTAAATTTCTACCCTGAATATACATAAAAACATTTTGTCTCACAAAATCAGAAGTACTTATAAATTATTTCTCCTACAGATTAAAGCATGATGGTGTTCTCTAGAAAAGCACTTGTAATTGTTTCAGTTTTGAGCTAAACTAGTCATTTTTTTCATGAACTTCACTTTTCTTTGAAAGAACAATGAACAGATAAGCAATGCCCACTTGTACTTTGGTATTTGGCAGATATTGTCTCAAAAGTGAAGAAAGTGAGCTGATTATGTCAAGGAAAACAGATAATATTTGTTGCTAGTGTTAAAACTCAAGCTTTCAAGTGAAAATCAAAATTTTGAAAAATCCTATCTGTAAGCTTGGCAGTTTCCCAATACTTAAGGATGTTTCTGATGCGATTGGGTACTATATACATGCATACTGTATTTGATACTGTGTTTTAACACTTGAAAGATCCTCATAACTTTGAGTGCATGCATTTAGATTGCCCAACACATGATGTTAAAAAATCAAGCATGGGCAAAAGATGTATTCTAAGTGTAAGACAGACACATGGATTTTAATGTAACAGAGTAGAAAATGATTATTGATATGGTTTCAGATTCCACATAGCTACTAGCTTTAAAAAACTGCTACTTAACAGTTTTGGTATATCAAAGAAATATTTATGATTATGTAAGAAGCTTATTAAGAATGATTTCTCTTTCTAACCACATTTCTGGATTTTCATCAACTAAAATGACATATCACAAAAGAGTGAATGCAGAAGCAAAGTAAGAATTTAGCTGAATTATAGAATGCTAGATATTAAAGATATTTGCAAAATACAAACATATACTATACCTTTTAATAATTTGTTCTGTTTTGGAGACTGGACACTGTGGCTCATACCTATAATCCCAGCACTCAGGGAGGACGAGGTGAGAGGATTGCTTGAGCCCAGGAGTTTGAGACCAGCCTAGGCAATATAATGAGATCTCGTCTCTTCAAAAAAATTAAAAAATGAGCCAAGTATGGTGGTGTGTGCCTGTAGTCCCAGCTACTCACAAAGCTGATGCAGAAGGTCCTCTGAGCCCAGGAGGTCAAGGCTGCAGTGAGCTATGATTATGCCAGCATACTCAAGCCTGCGTAACAGAGCTAGACCTCGACCCAAGATGATAATAATAATAATAATTATTATTATTATTTCTGTTTTGGAAAACAGTTTTATTTATAAATAAACTATGTCATTTATGCCAATATGTTATATTTGCAGTAATATTTAAAATCAATAGCTATATATTTTAATTCTGAAGTTTTAATTTATAATGTGTTAAATAATAATCTACAAAAACTAAAGCTTTTTAAGATTCTTAGTAATTTAGAGCATAGAAGTTGCCTTGAGACCAAAACATCATTCCTTCTTTATAGGGCTATTATGATCTAACGTATTGAATGTTTGTAAAACTCTGAGAATAGTGCTTGGCATATAGTAAGTGTTACATAAATGTCTGTGGCACAATAAGGAACAGTGTTATTTTTGGTGTGGTATAATGAAAGGCATGGTAAGAGAGAGGGGAAATTTGACATGTCACTATAACATCAGATCTTCCCAAAATGTGATGTGATCCCAGCATCACATTCTATCATTCATGTCTTCTATCTCATCCTTACTATGAAGCATAAGATCATAGCACAAAATAATGATTTAAAAAATTCCTAATACTTGAATTGTTCATGCCTGCTTTTTCTCTTTTTTTCTCACTTGCCTCTACTCTATAACCCTCTCTTTGTGTGTAGTTTAATCTGAATTCAGTAAAACTAAGTGTTATGCAACTATATTCCAGTCATGGTTCTAGAAAAAAATGATCAATAAAACCCAGGATTTTCCTAGATGAAAAACTCAGTCTAGTGGGTAAAACAAAAACAAAGAAATAATTAAAATATTGTCATGTAAAAACATAATGTTCAGATGAAAAAGCATGTGCAAATGTACAGAGGTAGATGCTTATGGATGAAACAAGACCTCAAAAGGCACAGTTGTCTTCTAATTAAGTAATAATGATTAACTGTAACTTGCCAATTGGATAAGGGTGAAACAGTATTTCTGGGATGATTATGATATGAAACAGAAAATGCTTTAAGTCTGTAAGCTTTAAGTATATCTTAATAGAGTACAAGATGTCTGGTGGTTGAGGAGAAGAAATAAAAGATAAGGATGAAAAAGCATTTGAGTTTTAGATTATGAATGCTAATATATCTCATTCTGAGTTAGACATCTGGAACCATGGCATCACATTAGGTAGGTGACTGGTAAGTGATAGCACTTAACACTCTTGTCCTTGCTGTCACGCCCTAGAGCTCTACTCCCATGCACATGACCCTGTGCTTATGAAAGCAGGAAGCTCTGTGCCTTCATGGTCTTTCACAGCTTTTCCTAACTTGCATGCTGGTGCCAATGTTGGACTCTATTTAACCTGAGCCCCTGGACCACTCTGGGCTTTATATTTCCAAATTTATTTGATTCCTGAAGTGCACAAGAGATTGATCAGATGAATGCACTAGAAGAAAAACTTCTAGCACTGAAATTTTCTGAAGATCTGTAAAAATATTGGCTACTGGGGTCCTAATTATAAGAAACATTCTGATGGTTTATTTTCAAGGCCTATCTAAGCAGGTTGGCAGATGTAGCAATCTTTAGCCACTAGCTCTCAGTGGGCTCCTAAACAATCAGAAGATGGAAACAAGCCAATGAGAAAACAACATGCTATTCTTAAGAAAATAGAGACTTAATCAAGGAAGGGAACCAGGGATAACCTTATAAGGGAAAAAGAAATGTACATTGTGTAGTATGCAGCCAGTGAATAACTAGGGGAGAATGTGCATGCTAGGGAATAAATTGCTTGCTATAGTCACCTGGAGTGTGCCTGGCTACCAGGTGCTCAATCTTGCAAGACTGCCATTAAAGTCTTTCTTCTGCTGTACTCCATGTCTCTGTGTTCATCCTTTGATTTTGGATGGTTGAGTTTGTTTCTCACAATTTAGGGGCTCATCTGGGATTATCTGCATCCATGAGAGGGGGACCCTAGCAGAAAGGGAGACTCACCTGATTTTCAGGTGAACTATTCTGAGTCTAGCAGAAGGGGAGACTCACCCCATCTGATTTTGTGGTGTCTCAGCCCCCAGAAGACCATAAATATGCCTGAGACAGTGGAGGTGACATAGGGAAAGAACTAGCAGCAACCAGGCAAACTTGTGCCTAAGCCAATGTAGGAAAATTGTACCCTAAGTACTACCTTGCTGGTTGGGCATTTTCAGAGGTTGAGTGTGTGTGACTCAAACATATCCTAGATACAAAGCGAGTGCAAAGTCTCAATTCGCGGTTCCGTTCTCCCACGAGGAAACGGCTGGAGACAGATGAAGCAGGTCCCAGCATGTGCGAGAAACCTCCAGTGGGGGGAGAAGGGGATGAGTACATAGGGAAACACTGGCACCAGTGTTATCAACTTAACCAAAAATGGGGAATAAAAATTCTATATCTAGGGTAATAAAGGAGGGCCAAATAAATGACCCAGGAGGAGGAGAAGAATGTTACTGCAAGAACATTCCTCAAGATAGTCCATTGGGGGAAATATTGAGACAATGAGGAAGCAGTCCTCAGACTAAAGACAAAGAGAAGCAGAAGATAATTAAAACTCCTGTCTGGACAAGGGAGCCAATTTGCAAACCTGCAGTTTTCGGGCCACAGTTTGGCTCAGAGGAAGACTGGGTGTGCCAGACCTCAGTTCTCCATGTTATTGATAATGCTTCATCGTGGCAGGAGTAAAGAGATTATGCTCTTTGTCTGTTGCCAGGAGCAGTTTCTATGTTACCCCTCAAGGCCAAGGGAATGGGCATCATGGAAAAGTCCTGGGACCCTCTTTCCAGTCTCCCTCCCCCTTATGGGAAACAGGAAAGTCAGAGGCAGTCAGGGGACCCAGGGTCCCCTGTGGGTTCTGACCCAGGGGGCTCAAGGGTCCAAAAAAGTTCTGAGCCTGCTGCCCCTACAAGCCTCTACCCAAACCTAAGGTAGAAAAAGTGATCCCTCTTATGACTTTCAATAAAGACTAGGGGCTCAGGGGTTCCCTTTAATAAGGACCCACCAGTAACCCTTGATAAATTTTAGGGTGGGACCTAAAGAAGAAGAGGTGACATTTTAAAATGATATTGGAGTGGTTCGCTGCTCACTAACATATCAGCCTCAAGGGACTGAACTCTCTAAAGAAAAATTGCTTGAGTCAGGGACAAAAGGAGGAGGAATTCAGATCCCAATTTTCAAGCACATGAAAGTTAGGTCTGAATCTGAGAATATGGAGTGGTCTTTCTTATTTGTCCCAGAGGCCATCGATAAATCTCCTGATCTAGTAATAAGTCCAAGATCTAGTAATAGACTTAGCCTGGGACTAGAAGTAGAGGAGTAATAATAAGACCAAGATCTAGTAATAAGACTTAGCCTGGGACTAGAAGTAGAGGAGGGACAAATAAAGATGGTAATGGTCCTCATTATGGTGGAGGAACAAAGACCAAATCAACCCCTTGGTTTGGGTCAAATACGGAAATAGGGAAGGACTAAATGCTACTCCATTAAAAATTAAGTTAAAACAGCCAGGGGAAATAATTTGTAGAAAATATCCAATTTCTGCTACAGGTAGGAGGAGGAGCCTACAGCCAGTAATCAAGGACCTCATTAAAGATAAATTGCTGGAACACTGCATATTGCTGTATAACATACCCATCCTCCCAGTCAAAAAGTCTAATGGGACCCAGCAGTTAGTGCAAGACCTGAGGGCCATTAATCAAATTGTTCAGCCCAACATGCTGTGGTCTCTAACCCCTACACCCTCCTTAGCAAGATTTCCTGTGAATACACCTGATTAAATGTGGTAAACCTAAAGGATGCCTTCTAGGCATGTCACCTAGTCCCTGACAGCAGGAACTTCTTTGCTTTTGAATGGGAAAATCCTATGACTAAAAGGAAGCAACAGTTCTGCTAAACAGTACTACAGGAGGGCTTCACCATAGCCCCAAATTTATTTGGGCCAGATTTAAAAAACTGTCCTGGAAAAATTTCAGCCGAGGCCAGGGACCCAGCTGTTGCAATATTTAGATAATTTGCCAATCTCTGGAAAGAAAAGAATGTATTGGAGACTACTATTAGTTTGCTCAACTTTCTAGAACAAAAAGGGCTATGAGTTTCAAGGAATACGCTATAATTTTTAGAAAAGGAGGTTAAATATTTAAAACATCACATCCATAAAGGGAATGATGAATTCACCCAGAGAGAATAGCTGGCATAATGAGCCTGGCCCTGCCCAAAATGAAGAGAGAACACAGAAAGCTTTTAGAACTAACTGGCTATTGCTGGATATGGATTTACTCTTATGCCCCCATCCCCCCAACCTCCCCCAGCCAAAATTTGTATCTGAAACTGTTAGAGGAGGAACCTGACCCCTTACAATGGTCTCAGGAGGAAAAACAAGCTATAGAGGTTCTAATGAAGGCCCTCATTACAACCCCTATCCTGGCTTTTTTTTTATCTCTGGACAAGCCATTTCACTTGTTTGCCACAGTGGATCAAGGTGTGGCCTTAGAGGTACTAACTCAAACTTGGAGTGGGGGGGTGGTTGGTGGAGGGAGCAGCCTGTTACTTTTCCTAAACTCCTTGACCCTGTCTTTCACGAATGACCAGAATACATTCAGGTGGTGGCAGACACTGCCCTGTTAATAGAAGAAAGCAGAAAAATGAGCTTTGGGAGAGCCTTAGTAGTCAGTACTCCTTATCAGGTCAGAACCATACTCAACCAAAAAGCAGGAAGATGGCTAGCTGATTTCCCAGTTCTTAAATATAATGCTATGCAATTAGAAAAAAAATGACTTAATTTTAACCACAGGTGCTTTTCTAAGCCCAGCTAGTTTCCTACGGAAAAGTGATGAAAACCCGAGACAATAGATCATAACTGCTTGGATATAATTGAATATCAAACCAAAGTTAGATCTGACCAATGAGAGATTCTGTTACGTGATGGGACAAGGCTTTTTATAGATTGATCCTCCTGAATAATAGAGGGAAAGAGGCATAATGGATATGTAGTTGCTGACAGGAATCAACAGTTTATATGTGAGAAAGGTAGACTGCCCAACAATTGATCTGCACAAACCTGTGAATTTATGCCCTCAATCAAACCTTAACAGGAAGGTATCATTTATACTGACTCCAAATATGCCTTTGGGGTAGTACATGCCTCTGGAAATATTTGGACAGAACAAGATCTCACCAACAGCAAGGGAAAGGAATTAGTACATGGGGAACTAATCAAAAAAGTCTTGAGAAACCTCCTGCTTCCAACTGAAATAGAAGTAGAACATGTGAATGGTCACCCAAAAGGGAGCACCTTGGAGGCCATAGCAAACAGGCTAGCAGACAAGGTTGCAAAACAAGTTGTTCTAGAAGAAGAGGTTAAACTTTTGAGTTTCACTCCTAGCATTCCCAAAGTAATACCAAAGCCTCAATTCACTAAAAAGGAAGAAGGGGAACTAAACAGGTGGGGACCTATTTGGAATGGGGACAGACAATGATTCCTCCTGGATAGGAGGGAAATGATTAGCATGTCTTTAATGAGAAAATTAATAACTATGCTACACAAGGTGAGCCACTGGGGCCCTCAGGCCATGTGTGATGCCATATTAAAAACTTATGGATATGTGGGCATTGTCAAGCAAGTATGTAAAGGCTGTATAATCTGTAAACGAATAAACAAAAAGATAATTCAAAAGCACACTGTGAGAGAAAGGCCTCTAAGACTGAGACCATTCCAAAGTATTCAGGTAGATTTTGCGGAAACGCCAAAAATAGGGAAATTAAGATACTTATTAGTGATAATGGATCATCTCTCAGGTTGAGTGGTGGTCTTCCCCTCACAACTGCCATTGCAGGGTCTGTCATCAAAATAATTCTAAAATAAGTTATTCCTCAATTTGAACTAGTGGAAAATGTAGACTTGGATAATGGAAGTTAATTTACATCATGGGTATTGAAGGGGGTAATAGAAAGTTTACAGATTCAATGGGATTATCACACCCCCTGATACTCTCCTTCCTCAGGGCAAGTAGAAAGAATGAATAAAACTCTCAAAAAAGCATATTACTACATTAATAATGGAAACTAAATTACCCTGGGTGAAGTGCCTTCCAATTGTGCTTCCCAGAGTCAGGAAGGAGACACCCCCACGAAAAGGCTTGTCTCCTTATGAATTATAGTATGGACTCCCAAACCTGGGCAGAACTACACACCTTCTCACTATGGATACAAGAATTCTAAATTCTAAAAACCTATACACTGACCATATCTTCTACTTTATTATCCCTTAGGTTAAAAGAACTTCTTGCCCAGACTCTGCCTCTTGAATTTGCTGTTGATATCTTCTACTCTGGAAATTTTGACCTCATAAAGACCTGGAAGGAAGACAAACTCCAGACAAGTTGGGGAGGTCCCTATCAAGTACTCCTGACTCCTGAGACTGCTGTGTGAATGACTGAGAATGGGTGGACTCACTACAACTGAGTTAAGGGACCAATAACTCAGGAAGAAGCCAAAGATCAATGGAAAGTATCTAGGTCCCCTAGAGAATCCTTAAGGGTCACTCTAAGAAAATTTCCATAAGAAACGTGGGCCGAGTTCACACTTGGTATTTAGCATGGATAGATATATGATCACGAATGGGGTGGAAGTTAGTGGAAACTGGCAGGGAACATATAAATACCTAATCAAGTTGGCAATAATTATAACAAAAACTCTAACACCCCTAAATAGTTTGGTTTGATGCATACCAAGTTCTACCCTGTGGGGATTTACAAAATCAGAGACAATTGTCACAAATGGAAAAATACCTTTGCCCAGAACCAGGCACTGGCTACAGTAACCCCAGTTCCTGCCCAAGCTGGGATGATGTCTGGTGGAACATCCAGTTGAAAGGATAGACAGTAAACTTGGGAAAGGCCACCCCAAATTGAAGACTTTTCAAAGAAAATAATCTTTCTAAGGACACTCTGCCAGAAGTATGTCAGAACTTAAAATGCAACTCTATACTTTTAACTACGAACAACCCAATTGCCCTAGATCAATAGCCAAGGGTGACATCTCAGGCATATGAATTAGGAGCAAATGTCACAAGAAAAAGCCCCCTAGGACAACTAGTCCCTAGATTAGTTAATAATAACACATCAGATATACCTAAACCAACCCCAAGTCCTGGAGGACATAACAATCCTCCTAATAATGATCCCAAGAAGGTAACTAAATTGAAGTCAAGGATTTAAGCAGATACTTAAAACTGAGACAGGTTATGGTGATGTCAATGACTGGATAGAAAGGGGTTACATTCTCTGTGCATGCACTCAACAAAGGCAATTACTATGCTTGTGCTGCAAGGCAGCCACAGGTGTAGATGGTTCCATTTCTTCTTGGATGGGATGACCCTACTGGGATGAGTAGCATTATGGCTCTATACCAAGACAAGGATGCAAGGGGAAATGAAACCTGCAAGAACTTGTCATTGCTCTTTTCTACATAGCAGAGGTCAGACCTGAGGGCGATCTCCTCTTCAGTAGAGGTGATGAATTACTCCTCTTGTCTCTCAGGGCAGGGGGAAGAGTTCAATAAGCTCATAGGAGACCTGTTGACCTGTACCCATATCCTGAATGTCAATGGTGAGTTGATCACAATTACTCTAACCTGCACTTCTTGTGAGCAGATGTTTGGTGGTATTGTGGAAAGAGGGCTTGCACAACCTGCTGCCGTCCAGCTGGATTGGGACTTGTGCACTAGTCCAATTGGCCATCACATTCACCTTGGTATTTCAGCAAACTGCTGAGAGTAACAATGCCCATTATGTTTTAACTCCAACGTGTACATAGATTCAGTAGGAGTCCTGAGAGGAGTCCCCAGTGAATTTAAGGCCAGAAATCAGATAGCTGCCAGATTTGAATTATCACTCTTCTGGTGGTGCACCATTAAGAATGTGGATTGAATCAATTATATATATATAATTATATATATATTATATATATATTATAATCAGCAAAGGTTTATTAATTACACCAGGGATACCCTCAAAGGGGTAGCTGGTCAACTGGGCATCACAGGCTGGATGTCACGAGAAAATCAAATTGCATTAGAGATGATCCTAGCGGAGAAAGTAGGAGTTTGTGTCATGTTAGGAGTGACATGTTGTACTTTCATCCCAAATAACACCGCCCCAATCATCAAAACCTTACAGAAGCTAACAACCCTAGCTAAAAAATTAGCAGAAAATGCATGTGTTGATGACCCATTCACAAACTGCTTAGAAGGATGGTTTGGGAAGTGAAAGGGAATGGTAACATCAGTCCTAAATTCTCTTATATTTGTGGCAGAAATCTTAACGGCAATGAGATGTTGTGTTATTCCCTGTGTCTGGGGCTTAACACAGGGGACTCATAAAGACTGCAATTTACAAACAGATGCACATGACATACCCACAAAGCAATATAGTTTTCATACTCATGAAAACTATAGTAGATTATGAAGAGGAAAGTAAACAAATGCTAAGCCAATTAAAAAAAATATCTAAGTTGACAATGGAACTAAAAATTTATAAAGAAATAGGGGAAGGAATTTGTAAGAAACATTCTGATGGTTCATTTTCAAGGCCTGTCTATACAGGCTAACGAATGTAGAAATCTTCAGCCACTAGCTCTTGGCAGGCTCCTAAATAATCAGGAGATGAAAATTGACCAATAAGAAAACAACACACTATTCTTAAGACAATAGAGACTTAATCAGGGAAGGGAGCCAGGGATAATCTTATAAGGGGGAAAAAATGGAATTTAGGCAATGCCTGGGAAAATTTCACACCCCATAATATTCAACGAATGAGGAACCGGGGGAGGATTTGCACGCTAGGGGATAAATTGCTTGCTATGGCCACCCCAGGTATGCCTGCCTACCAGGCACCCAATTTTGCAAGACTGCCATTGAAGTTTCACTTCTGCTGTGCTCTGTGTCTCTGTGTCCAACCTTTGATTTTGGATGGGTGAGTTTGTTTCTCACACTAATTAAAGCAACAGCTGTGGGAAATAGACAAAGGGGGTGAATTCGAAAATATTCAGGAGACACAACTGACAGAAAATTGTAACAGGAGATGGGTGTAAAGAAGATGGAATTTTTGACTTAGATGCTTGGGAATAAAATTATGACGACACTAAACAAGATAGGAAATTAATGATTTTCTGATTTTTAAAAATTGGCTTATTTGTTGTTTATCAGCCTTCTCAGAGGGAGTGCCTGCATCTGTTTTCCCTTCTTGACTCCCTAAATGAAAGAAAAAAAACAAAACAAAAGCAACACTTTCCCTAGGAGCTGGCACTAGGACAGGACCTCTAAGTATGGACAAGTCACACTATTGTGACAAAGCCTCACTTTCCTTTACCTAGTAGACTTAGGCTACATTCTGACCTTGCCTCCCACCTTAGTCTGACAATAACTAGCCTCTTGCCACCATAGAACAAGACACAGCTGCCATTGCTTTCATCATTTTGATTATTCAAGCAGTGGAGGGGGAGAACCCTGGTCAAGTGAGTGTGACTTGGCAGGTGCTTCCTGCCTCAGGCCTCTTTACTTCTGAGGTAGATGGAGCTGTTCTCAAGTGCCCTTAGAACCAGTTGTAAATTACTTTCAGTGAATTAAGATCAAAGGCATGGGAAGAATAGAAAGTGACAACTCTGAGGATTTATATGGTCCCTTTCCTACAAGCAGGTCTAGCACTTCAAATATATGATCTCATTTGCCCTCCTCGGATCCCTGGAAAGTAGAGGGCTTGGGGAAGGCAGTGGTTAGAGGCAGGCATGGAGGCTTTGGTTAGCAACCTTGAATTATGAATGAAACAATATGCTTTCTTTTCTCTCTCAGTTTTCTTTAGGGTCCCCCCCCCCAAAAAAAAATAAAACACACCGGTATTGAAAGATGATTTCTAACTTTTTTATTCCTCTCTTTCAGTTTGATGGACTTAAGCAAGGTAGTGAGAATTTTCCACATTTAGTGGAGTGCTTTTGATTAGATTCCTCAAGAAAATAACATGCTGATACCAAACTGAACATTAATAATAGGCTAAATGAACAAGTAACCAAACTGAACATTGATAATCAGGCTAAATGAACAAGAAATGTATGGTAAGGTTATTTTAAAAAAACACTAAATATTGAAGATAAATAATTATGACTGAAATAAGTGGCCAAGATTGAGTTTCAAGCATTTGCATCTACCACTTGCTATTTGAAACTCTTGCAATTAAATTCTATTTCATGTTTCCTCAAAAACAAAGAGAAGATTTTAAAAGGGAATCATGGTTGGTAGTTCATATCTGACTAATCCAATGTCACAGAGTTTGTGGAAATACTGGATTTATTGCAGCTTTCCTAAATTTCTATCTAGGTCTCTGCCTCATTTGAGCATTGTATCTTTTGCCATTTTCCAAACAAAAAAAAGGAGTTGAGAATGGTAGATATAAACACTACAAAGGGAAAGTAGAATGGTAAAAGGATTAAAGGAATGACACAGAAAAAGAGATTACAGAAATTTAATCTGTTACATGCAACTTTGGGCAAAGAGGATAAAGGAAGGGCGACTACTTACAAATTGCACAGGACTATAAAGGGAGGATTTGGGAAGCCTAGACCTGACAATGGGTAAATGAGTCTTATCAGTTAAGTGGGATTTCAGGAAAAATCACTCAGAAGAGCAGGCTGAAGACAAGGGAAGCATCATTCAGCAACCATAACCAAGAGAAATGATAGAGATCTTGAGGCTGTGGGCAAATGATCCAAAATATTTTCTGTTAATTAGCAACATATTCATGATTTTCAGTTAAAAACACTTAGACCGAAGATAAGACACATGGAATGAACTGCCTTGGGGGGAAGATTATAAACTACCAAAGGTGCCCTGGTGGAATATAGTTCTCCGTGTAGCTTTTGGTATCTAGCTGATGGAGGTCAGAGTGATGGTATTGGGCAGGTAGAAACTTTCATGTTTCCAGAACCTCATAAATTGAGTTAACCGGTCTTTGAACAGTAGAGATCTATTTTGGAAGTTATTATGAACAGTCCTGCATGCAAGTAAGAGAGTATGCCATCAAACGATTGCTTGGAATCCTATTATTTTCAGAAAGTCTTGACATGACAGGAAGATGAATTTTATTTAATAAATCTCCTAATCTATTCTAAATGTTCATCATGTTCTTAAGTCACAATTTACTACCAAAAGTGGCAATAATATTTATGCCTAACTATAGATACTTATGTAATTAAGACATTTTCTCCCCTAACTATAGATACTTATGTAATTAAGACATTTTTCTCCCCAGAGATCTAAATCAGAGGTCTAATATGTATCTAATTTTGCTCTTTATTTTAAAAAGCAGACAAATAATTGCAAAATGTCATGAGAGTAAAATCTGGAATATTACCTGGATCAGGCCCATAATTACACACATGAGGATACATATTAGGCACAGAGAGATTCTGTCTCATTCACAGGGCCACACAATAAAGAGAGGCATAACTGAGTTTGGATTGGATAGCGTTCATCTCATCAAATCATAGTGCTTTGCTTTTCTTTTTCTTTTTTATCTTATTTTTTAAGCGTAGTCTTTTCTTGTTTGACAGAGGGGAAGTAATAACTAAAATGATGCTATTTTAGTTAAAATATTTACTTTAATTTTAGTTATTTTGGAAAGCATAGTTCTTTTAATATTTATTAGTGGTTACTAAAAATTGTAATTTTTAGGTTGAAGTTAAAACTGCCCAATTATATCTACAGCACTATCAATATAATTGTTCTGTAGTATTATGATTACTGTGGCAATATGTGGCTGTACTTGGGAACTGGAGGCAAAAGATAGAACATAAATACAAAGCATCCCCTGAAGTGAGTTGCATTGATTTGAGAGCTCTAGAATGGTCATCCTCTTAGAAATTGCAATGAGAATCAAACTGCACTGTGTACAAAAAGTCAATATAAGACTATCTAGTTTTAAAAAATTACATAAAAATCTTGACTTTTTTTTAACGCACTGTTGATTTACAAACATTGCTTCCAAAACAATTCTCTAGTGGACACATTTAAACTAGTAGCAACCCTTAATGAAACAAATTAAATTATAACCTAATGCAGTATAAATTCAGCAGAAATTAAGCTATGGATATTGAAGTGTTTTCTAAAACAAACTGAAACAATCTGGAGGTAAGAGTGGTTTAGAACTTGACATTATAAAAAGAAATTATTAAAAGGAAAACAATTGTCAAGTAAGCTTGTGACCTATAGTAATAGCAGTTAGATTTTGGGTAGACTAAATCACCTTTGAAATATGATAAAGTTATTGCAGATATAGTTAACAAAAGCAGACCAGTCTGAAAAATATGCATTTCTTAATGAGTCAAAAGTGAAATGCTCCAACAGAGAGGTGCATGCCTGCCAGTTTTGTTTTGTCTTCTTTTCAATATGCAGTATTTAAGCTCACAACTTTTATTTCTAGGGATGTTCCAAAGGGGAACATCCTTCCTCTTCTCCAATTTTCTAAGTGGTATTTCTTACTGGTGAACTCATTTTAGGCAACAGCTGATGATCCTACTGCTTCTCCTTCTTAGTATATCCATGACTCTTGTAACTAAAGGTTCAGGGTTGGGCATAGTGGCTCATGCCTATATGCCCACACACTGGGAGGCCTAGGTAGGGAGAGTCACATGAAGCCAGGAGTTTGAGACCAGCCTGAGCAACATAGCGAGAGCTTGTTTCTACAAAAAAAATCAAAAAAATTAGCTGGGCATAGTGACTTTTTCCTGTAGACCCAGCTACTTGGGAGGTAGAAAGGGAAAGATCATTAAAGTCCAGGAGGTTGATGACTGCAGTGAGCCAACTGTAAGTTTGCCACTTCACTCCAGCCTGAGTGACAACTAAGTCTCCAGCTAAAAACAAAGCAAAACAAACAAACAACAACAACTAAAGGCTCTAAGGTCAACAAAAACATAGACGAACGTCAGGCTTTGAAATACATTTTATTCAGTATATTAAATACCAGCATGGGATATTCCTTCAATGCAAAAAGAGTAACTCTAAATATACTATCAAGTCCTCCAAATCAGGGTTTTGGTGAAAATTTTAGTTGGGTCCAGTTGGTGAGTCTTTTTCATATTTTTTAGTTTCTTATGTTGTCCTTTGGAACCTGTGGTTGACTGACATTTTTGTGTCGTAGTCAGTCCACTTTGGACTATCTGTGATATCAATATGGACCAATTTTGTATCTTCATCTGCAAAGACAAGAATTTGTCTTTTCAACTGCAAAAGCTCAAGTTTAAGGTTAGAGTTTTCCTCAACTGCATGTTTATTGCTCAGCTTAGTTGATTTTATCACCCTTCTTCATACTGATACAAATAGAGAAAATGGCTAGAGGTCAGTCTTTATTCTTAGGTGGGTGTGTTGTGATTGCTGCAAAGAGCCTACCTTTCAGTGTTATTTTTATGAGATGAACTTTATAATACCTTATAATTTTAGGTAGGGGAAAATAAGTTTTAGGATGAAAGTAGCCAGAAAAAGTTTATTCTTCCTTTATCCCATAAAAATTATAATAATAGTATTATCTAAGTATGTGCTAGATACTTATTGGTGTTCAGTATCTACCACATCCTGAGGTAGAAGAAACTCAAGAGATATTTGTCGAATAGAGAATAATAATCACCTACTCACCACTAGTGAGAGCTGTATAAATGAGTAGGTATTAGTTTTCTTTCACCACGAGGAAAAAGACTAGGAGAAATGATATACATTCATACATTAGTAGACCTAGAAAATTGTAGCAACAGTATAAAAATTTTCTCTGATTTTATTAGCTGGAGTTAAAAACTATTCAATTACCTCATCGTTAAAACTTTGCTATTGAAAACATTTTTTAACTATTTATTTGTCATTAAATTATTCAGATTTCCTTACCTCTAGCTTTTATTTTGTTCAACAGACATTGGCCATTTATGAACATCATTATGAGTGGTAACAGAGTGCCATCTGAACTCTTTGACCATTTTAAATGTAATCACAAATACTGTGAAACCATTTATACCTATGTTCCACTTGGTCAAAACTCATGAGATTATGAAGTACTAAGGAGTACTTAGGACTAAGTCCTATTAAACATACTAAGATTTAATCTCTTTATCAAATTAACAGCATGATACATAGGGGAGTGTTGTGCTCTTGTAAAAAAAAGGGGGCAGGGAGATAAGTAAACATGAATCTTAATTATTCATTAAAGAATCCAGTAATACTTTAGTAAAGTACCAGATTTTAATTATATATGTTAGAATATATATGTAATTACATTATGTACATATGTTCCTTGTTCCTTTGTTTTTTCTTCTTTTACAGTTAAAAAAAGACAGAGAGAGGATGAAATTTGGTTATATAACAATCAATCAATTCTGAATGTATGATAGTAAGTAATGCTATTTTTGTACTTTTAGGAAAGTTTTCTTAATGTGAATGAGTTGCAGGGAGACCAGTCTGAATTCTTGAAAATCAAACATATTTTCATCACACTACAGGGAGTGTTTGCTTCTTTAGCGAGTCTCAGGATGGAAGGATGTTCCTGAGTTCCAGTCTCCTACTGGCTTCTTTATTCCCTGGAGGAAGCCGTTTCCTAGCCTGCAGCTATAAGTGCAGCTTCTTATTAGCTAATCAATTATTGCAATTGATTGGCAAATAAGTGTTCTCCATAACCGGGGGGAGGAAATGAGATTCTATAGATTTCCTTCATTCCTCATTACATTTGTAAAGTAATTTGGGTTTGACCCTTGCCTGGATCTGCGGCTTTGCTCATTTTGCATTTTTCACTCCTTAAAGGCATTGCAAGGCTAGAAGCTTCCATGCCTTCCTTATTGCACTGACCAAGTTATTCTGACTTGAGCCTGGTCTTCTCTGATTTCTAGTTTCTATTGCTTCAAAGAAGACTTATTGTAAGAATTGACCCCTCAACTGAGTCTTAAAAAATGAGCAGGAAATAACTAGGGGAAGAAATAGGAAAAGAAAGGGAACGCACAGGGCTACATTATGACTTTTATGAAAGCTAGACATCTTAGTTATTGTGAGCTCCTTCCTACATAAATCTATCTATGGGGACATTATAAACGAGAATAAAATTAAGAGCATGAGAAGATGACAAAGATTTTATTTTATTTTTAACATTCTCTTGGCCATTTTCAAAACTTCTTCATGATATCAGGGCAGAATGTAAGACTGCATTAGAAATGCACATGTTTTGGGTTTTTTTTTCTTTCTTTCTTTCTTTTAAAGGGAGAACTGGTTAATCCTCCTCCAGGGACCTACTCACAGTCTGTTAAACCTTTAAAGAACATTTTATGGGGCTTTCAAGTCCGTTGCACTCAAAGGGGCATACTTATGAAAGCTGTTTATGCTCTGAATTGATAACGATGAGGTCTGCAGCCCAACATTTTGATACTCTGTTCCAAAGTGGAAGCAGAACAAGCACTGATTTCAAGATTTCTGTGTTTATTTCAAACTGTGTCCTTATTTAGATTATTTTTTCCACCCCAAAATTTTATCTGCCTTATTGACCTACAGGTAGTATTTTTATGTTTAAGCTTCAAGTTTATGGTACCATACTACGAGTCTTTCCTAACAGTTTTATGAGTTAATTTCCAGGACACCTTCACAATAGTTCAAAAAGATAGATGCGGCAGGTAATCTCCTCTCCATCATATGCTTCAGGCATCTGAGACCCTGAGAAGGAGGTGCTCCGTGATTATTGTCATAGAGCTTTATATCACTTGCTGGTATTATAAACTGGTTGTCTTAATTCTCACAGACATGGTTGTGGTTGGGGACGGGATTTGAAGCAGGGATAAGAGGAGCTTTGCAGTCACCACCAAAGGTCAGCCTGGCAGTCCAACATTTCCTGTTTCTCCTTCCCTGGTTTCAAGAGAAGACACAGATGACTACTTCTCTCCTTTTGAACTGGTTTGAGGGTGTGTGAGTCTTTTCACCATCACTGGGCTCAGGATCATAGGATAAGGATCAGAACCCAGGAAGCACAGGATGGAGAAGTCGTGACTCCATGTGTTTCTGTCTTTACCCCTCCCAGAACTTCTGCATCATTTCCAATATAACATATTTAAGCATTGTTTTATTTTTCTCTGTCTCCTCTGGTGTCTCTTCACATTTCCAGCATGCTCAGGGCCTGAGGGAGCGGCCATGTATCCATGTGTTCATCCCTGTCACACAGGGTCTTGCAACCTCTCATCTTCCTACAGAGAGCACTTGGAGAGGTTCTAAAACTGTAGTGAAGACTTCTCTGCACTGTAGACAACAGTGCTCATTCAAACCTCCCCAAGGGTTAATTATCTTTCCCTGTGGGGGGGGTGGGGAGAAGTAGACAGGGTATTTTCATGAATTTTTGTTTGTCAAGAAATAATACATTTGTTTCATTCAAACAACAAAGGAACTTGGAAAGTCTGTCAGTTTGGTCACAATATTTGAAAGGTACATTAGGAACAGTTTTAGCTCTGGGTAGGAACACATGTTTTGATAGTGCAGAGCTGAGTCAAACCTGCAAATGGGAACTTATTGAACCTCTAGTTTTAAAAATAATGTACTTTTTAGTGGCAAAATGTAGAAATATTCCATCTTTTCTTTTTCTTAACTTTTCTCTTAGAAAATAAAAGTTGCAACTTTAATAAATAAGTAACCCTAAACTTGATTCAGAAACTTTATCATATTCCAAGTGAATGCATTAAATAGATCTAGTGACATCTTTGAGGAGAAATGCTGAATTTTAATTTATTTTAAAGTTAAAATGATTTTGATTGATTATTAATCTCATGGAAATGTGTAAAAGTGTGAGGAACATGAGACTTAGAGTCAAGAGAAGGATTTGGTCTCTGGCTCTGCCATTTATTAACCTAAACCCGTGCCTTTGGGAAAACTCATTTATCCTTCCTGGGTGTTAATGATCTTAATTGGGAACATGAATGTCTGCTTCAAAGACTTGTTAAAATTTAGTGACATAATAAATGTGGGTTTTATAAATCACAAGATATTATAAAAATGTTAGTTCATGTTTTCTTTTGCCCTTTCAAAAACAGAAGCAATTTGTGGTTTAAAAATCTGGAGTGTCTGCATTTGGGGATTGTGAATTCAGAGTATTAGAACTAGAGGAGTTTTGCAGATAACCAATGTCTACAGTTCCCCTATGTGTGTATGTGAGTTGAGGCTCAGAGAGGGAAACTCATTGCCCAAGTCAACATCTTTCTGTTGGCTGGCTCGCGGTAACAATACTATGGCCCTGTTCTTCTGCTTCACAACTCACAAGCCCCATGTCCACCAAGGTTTGGGAAAGGGGGAGAAGGACAGCTGAGGTAGGTGTGAGTTGAGGACTGCACTTCCTTAAGGGTTCATGAATAGTCCTGTGCATCTCTGTCCCAGTACTTGCCGCTGCCAATTGTGTCTGTGTTTCACTCTTACACACTTCATAGATTTTGTTGTTGTTTTGTTTTTTCTGGGATGGAGCTTTGTGCCATAGCAAGAATATCTCTGCCTCCAACTAGCTGTCTATGTCAGGATAAGCTCTTTAAGCCATTTACATGGCTGAGACTCAGGATCCTCATCTGTGATTTTTTAAAGACTTAAATGCAATAATTTATATAAAACATACTGCATAATGTCTGATAATGGTCGATTTCATCATTTGATTTTTTTTTTTTTTTTTTTTTGAGTTGGAGTCTCACTCTGTCGCCCAGACTGGAGTGCAGTGGCCTCTCCCGGCCACCGCAACCTCGACCCGCTGGGTTCCAGCGATCCTTCCGCCTCAGCCTTCCGAGTAGCCGGAATTACAGGCATGCGCTACCATGCCCGGCTGATTTTTTGATTTGTTGTAGAGATGAGGTCTCGCTGCCCAGGCGGGTCTCGAACCCGCAGGCTCAGGCAATCCACTCACCTCAGCCTCCCAAAGGCATGGGATTACAGGCTGAGCCACCGAGCCCGGCTTCATCATTTGATTTTAACTGAAGGTTTTCAACTTCCTCCAAGTCTTCTTTGAAGGAATGACTTGCCCTTAATATAAGAGGCTTTTGTTTGTCTCTATGTTTTTGTAGCTGAATGTGAAAATGTTACAAACCCTCAGAGGCAGGAAGAAGGAGCTTTACGGGTTACCTTCTTTCTTTCTTTTTTTGACTCAGAGTCTCTCTGTTTCGCCTTTACATTCTTCTCCTGCTAATCATGCCAATCCTTATAGAGGTCAGAGGGACAGACAGGTGGGTCCATGGCTGACTTGCAGTAATCAGGAAGACACTGGCTTTCTGCTCCTGATTGAGAGAGATGTTCCATTGACCTGTGGGGCATTTTAGTAGAAAGGTGAGTTTCTTAAGTGCTGCTGACAGTCCTTTGATGACAGGGACAAGGTTGTAATTGTATTGAAAAGGTCACTGGAAGAGAATTTCTGAAAAGTGTCCCCAAACATCTTGTTCTTATGGCTAATGGGTTCCATTCAGAGGTTTTTTTTTTTTTTTCTTCCCAAATGACTGATGGTCTTCACTTATATCTGGCTGTCTCCATTCTCATGCTGACAAAAGGAAAGGAAACATCTTAGAGCCAGACACAGCCACTAATGCAATGTAATTCATTCTTACACTTAGAAAGTGGAGATGCTGTGAAAAACATGCCCAGAATTTGGAGCATAGGATCTAGGTTTGGCTCTTATCTCTGATTCTTGTCAGCTATGAGAACTTGGTATGGGGCATGCTATTTAATGTCTCTGAGGTTCATTTTCTCAATAGGGGACAATTATACAATTTGGGGTAACAGAACATGGGCCTTAGAGTCAAGCAGAGCTGGGTTCAGATCCTGCCTACAACCCACAGTACTGTAGTTTTGGAAGAAGTTACTCAAGCTGAATGAGTCACTGTTATCCTTAAAGGCATCTCACAGTATTTATGTTGGGGAAGATTAAATCAGTCTGTCAAAGTTAAATGCCCAATAGTAAATAGTTGCATTGATTGCTATTAGTTTTTCCTCTATTGCACAGAGATATGACAGATTGATAAAAAATAGTTAATGGAGTATAGCATAAAACAGTAATTAGAGAGTAACATTTTGATAAATTACTATCTTTTCAGAAGACAGGGAAAGCAAAATATCTTGTGTTTAGTATAATCAGCTGCTTTACCAAAGGTTTGCCTTGACAGTAACAATATTTTATTTTTCTTTCTTTAGCACTAGAAGTACTGTATACTTGAACCTGGGGTTCAACAAGCAGACACATTATTATTAAAATGGATAATTACCATCAATCAGATTGTGTAGGGCAAATGTTCATAAAAATACAGAGTGACTATAGGAATTTATGACACTACACACTAGTTGGAGCCCAGTTTATTACATGCTTGGCATTAAAGGAAAACGTTAGCCCTCTGTGTCAAGTATTACTGGAGTATATTAATAAGTAAAGGAATAGAGGACAAATATTAATATCTAGGGAATTATTCAACTTCCTGCTAATAAGGAAATGAGGTTTTAGCAATTAGAGGAGAAAAATTAAAGGGCAATTTTGTTTGTAGCCACAGTTTGTAGAGACATATATTGGGTACATTAGACAGTATGCTTTTGTTTATATTTCTGTCTTATTTTCAGTGTACTTCTTAGCGCTGATCATGTCACTGAAACTCTAAGGGATCAGTCAGGATCCTGTTGGTCATTACACAGAAAGTCAATCTTGAGACAACTAATATTGCCAGGGGAAAAGAGATTTTATTTGGGTGATATCAGACAAGGAAAATGAAAGATCCCTTCTGAAATCCCTCGCCTGTCCCACTACATAGTGGGGCTAGGATGTAGAAAACAGGAATTAGGGAGAAGTAAGGAAGAGGTGTTGGTAAATAGAAATTAGGGTGGAGTAAGGAAGAGGAGTTGGTAAACAGAAATTAGGAAGGTGTATGGAAGATGAATTGGTAAACAGGAAGGCATCTCATTGTCTGGATGCAGTGATCTAGTGAGTTTTAGTTCCTTGATACTATAGGCCTGAGAGTCAGTTACTTGAAAGGAAACTCTGATAAGACAAATACAAGTTTCAAGCTTTCAGGCCAGAATGGTCAATTTCTATGTTTATTTAAAACAAAGCAAGACTATAACCATTAGTTCTATGGGGAATTTGGGTCAGTTTCAATCTAAACTTTGAAAATCACACATTTCCTTGCATATGGACAGGGTACTTCATACTATGGTAGGAAAGCCTGAATATGTATAATGTATAGTGTCCCTACAAAGTACGGTGGAGAGGGCTGTGAGGGAGACAGGTTTTTACTTTGAAGACTATACATGTGAGTCACTATCATTAGGAAGAGGAACATAAAAGCAAGACCAAACTATTTTCTAGTGACTTTCATATGGCCTTTGATTGGGTGTCCCAAGCAAAAATTACTAAGAAATATATGTACTATAGAAACAAATCACACAAATATTTTTCTTTTACTATAGTTAAGGCTGATCTTCCTCTCATTCTCCTTGTTTCATTGTTGATGTTTTATTTGTACTTTAACAATTATGTAAACCTTTTCAAAGTAATTTGAAATCATAGAATACTCACCTCGTTTCTTATGACTGGCATTTGACTAATTCAACTGTGAGTTGCTTTACTAAGTATTTGAACTTACGAGTAGAGAAAAGGTTTCACATTATGAAAAATTATTCATATTGTGAATAGAGAAAAAACTTCACATGGGCAAGAATGGAATTTCTACCCATTTAGATGTAATTATTTGATTGGTTTGGCAAGGAGTAAAAATCTTCAGAGGTTTAAAGTAAATATTTAAAGTCATGAAACTTTGTTTGCCAACACCTGAAAAAAAAAGTAAGAGACATATAAGTGAAGAATGGACATAAAGTGAAAGAAACTTTTCCCAATAATTACTTCTGAAATTTGAGATTTGGTACATACTGGTTGAACTATATGACTATTTTAAATCAGAAAATAAACAAGAGTTTGTTTAACAATACTATTGTATGATTGACTCTATTTTATTTCATGAATTAGTTCTCTGATGCGGAGGATTTTTAATGTACTTTAAAAAAATAAGTTAGGTTGAATTAGCACAAGGGAGGGATTGACAGTCGCTGGGTGCTGCCAGGGGAGTGGTGGTGGGGGGGCACGTAACAACACAAAGGGTACCTGGTCCCATACCAAGGGAAGTGAGGGCCAGTTGGAGGTCCAAATTCACCTGCATGCTGCCTACCTGTGTAGTTTAATACTTACTTGTACCCCACATCTCCACAATAAAATAAAATTTAATTAAAAATAATAAAATGTATTAGGTTTAAAGAAAGAATAAGCTAAAAGATATATTTTTTATGAAATAAAAGAAACAGATGTTTATTATAACATTTTCCAAATTTACTGATTTCTGTGCTTATCTTTATTTACTTTCATCTACTTGCTTTTGATTTATTTTGATTTTGCTGTGTTTTTCCTTAGTTCTTTAGGTTGGGGCTTATCTTATTGACTTGAGACTTCCTTTTTTTAATAATATAAGCATTTAATGCTATAAATATCTCTCTCAGCATTGTGTCAGCTATATCCTACAAATTTTGATATGTTCTGTTTTATTTTTATTCATTTCAAGTATTTTCTTTTAATTTCCCTTGGGAATTTCTATGTGACCCATCGATCAGTTAGAAATGTGTTGTTTAGTTTTCATGTTTGGGGATTTTCCTGTTAATTGATTTCTAGTTTGCTTCCATTGTGCTTATAGAATATGCTTCATATAACTTCAATTCTTTTAAAATGTATCAGAGCATGTTATATCACATAGAAATGTGATTTGTCTTGGTCTATATTTTGTGGATACTTGAAAATAAAATAATGTATATTCTGCTGATCTTGCATGAAATGTTCTAAAAATGTCAGTTGGATCTTGGTTGATATTGCTTTGAGTTTTTCTGTATTTCTGATTTTCTGCTGAGTTGTGTCAGTTGCTGAAAGAGGGTCATAGATGTCTCCAACTATAATGTGCGTTTGTCAATTTGTCCTCTCAATTTTGTCAGATTTTTCTTCTCATGTGTTGCAGTTCTGTTTGGTGCATACATATTAAGAACTGCTCCATCTTCATGGTGAATTGACCCATTTGTTATTCTGTAGTGTCCCTATCAATGGTGATTTTATTTGCTCTAAAGTCTACTTCATTTGACATTAATATAGCCACTCTTGCTTTATATTAATTAATATCTGCATGATATAGTTTTCCATTATCCTAGTTTCAACCTGCTATGTCATTATATTTGAAAGGAATGTCTTGTAGACAGCATTTAGTTATATTTTATTTTTTAATCTACTCTGCCAATCTTTTTATTTTAATTGGTGCACTGGGTCATTTGCATTTTGCATAATTATTAATATGTTAGGAAACAAGTATTTTAAAATTCTTATTTGTTTTTTGTTTTTCATTCCTCTCTTTCGCTTTCTTTTTCCTGCCTTCCTGTCGATTACTTGCCGTTTGTCAGAATTTTATAATTTATAATTTATATAACTTAATAATGGTGCTTTTGAGTGTTTCTGTATGATTGCTGTAGTGGTTGTATGAGATATTGCATTATTATATTACTGTCTACTGATGTTGACATTTTACCAGTCCATGTCAGCAGCAGACGTTTTGTCTCCCTTTAAAACATCAATTGTTATAATAAAGTTGCCTAAATATTTTCTGCATATATATTGAGAGCCATACCAACCATTGTTATAATTTTGGTTTTAGCCATCAAACCTAATTTAGAAATTCAAGAGGAGAGGGGACATTTATTGTATTTATCCATATTTTTTGCTCTTCTCATTGTTCTTTCTTCCTTCTTGATATTCCAGGAATCTTTTTATCATTTTCTTTCTGTTTAGAGAATTCTTAGATTTTCTTTTATGGAAGGTCTTTTGGTAATACAATTTCTTAGTTTTATTCTTCATCTGAGAGTATTTTGATTTCTTATTAATTCCTGAGTGATATTTTGCAGGATATAAAAATCTGAGTTGACAAGTTCCCTCTCACTTAAAAAAATATTTCTGGCCTCTACAGTTTCTAATGCAAGATTAGCTGATAATTCAAATTGCTTTTTTCTCTATAGGAAAAGTTTCATTTATCTCTTGCTGCTTTCAAAACATTTTGTTAGTGTTTAATTCATTTTACTTTCAGAAGTTTAACTATAATGTGTGTGGTAGACAGAATAATTCCCCCTCAAAGATGTCTATATTCTAATCCCTGGAACCTGTGAATATTTACCTTACATGGCAAAGGGATTTCATAGATGTGATTGAGGATCTTAAGGGGGAAGCTTTTATAATTTGTCTGGATGGTCCCAATGTAATAAAAAGGGTCTTTTTCAGAGAAGTGTCAGAGATAGGGAAGGAGATATGATTATGAGAATAGAGTTGAGACAGATAGGAAGAAGAGGTATGAGAGGAAGAGAAAAGGAGAGGAGGAGAGAAAAGATAAAGGGAGGGAGGAGAGGAAAAGAGAAAGAGTATTCTTCATCTATGTTTTTTCTGTATTTGTACCAAACTGATTTTTTCCCTGACTGCTTCCTTTTTTAAGTAGGGCTAGTTTTACCTGAGTTATTTGTCTAAAATGAATTGAGAGGACACTCCTTAATTCTGCTCCCATGATTGGTATTCACTCTGAATAATTCTCTTAGAACTTGAACTGGAGGTATGCATATCAATGGTTGTGTTGAATTTGAATTATTCTCTGCTAGATGGTGTCACAGCAGTAAGAGTGAGTAGGGCAGTGTGAAGCAGGTTTCTAAAAAAGTTTTCTGATAGTATTATGGAATTTTATGCTTTCGAGGAGGATGTGTTAGTAATCCTCTGAGATTTTAGACATTTCCTCGCTTTGTGTCAAACATGATAACCTTGAGAGAAGCCAAGTCTACATGCAGTCACATTACTATTTTCAAATTTTAACTTTTTTTGAGCATGAGCAATTGCTTGCTTGTGATAAACTGGATTTCCTCTACAGTCCTAAGTCTGCTGCTAGATTAATGAACACAGGTTCACGAATAAATGTTGCTTTTTCTTCTATTTTTGCTATACCTCCTATCCAGGCTTCTTGTTGGAAAGCTATCTAGGAAATAAAGTTGTTAATTAAAGCTGACGAGTCTCCCTTTCAACTCTGTCTCTGCTACTTTTCTGAGGAAGGGAAATGATCTCTGAGTAGAAAATACATACTTCTATGACGTATATTGTCATTTTTCTCAAGTTGCTTACTTTTTAAAATTTGGGTGGGTCTTGTTTTGTTGCCCAGGCTGGTCTCGAACTCCTGGCCTCAAGCAATCCTTCCACTTTGGCTCCCCAAAGTGCTGGGATTATATATGTGAACCTGGCCTCAAACTGGTCTTTTAGTAGGACTCGTGAGAAATCCTTGCTTCCTGCAACCTTCTGAAAATCCAAGGAAATGAATAATTTCATCAGACTCCTCATTCTCATCTTTGTATCTGGAGTCCATGTCTCCTAGGTCAGTTATTATTACCCTCACTCTCCTCTCCTACTGCTCTGTAAACATTCTGTCATCAGATATATTTTTTCATTACTCTCCTTTCTCTTAAAATCTTTCTTTGGGCTCTTCTTAATTTCTGGACTATTTGTCAATTGTTTATACTCTGAACTTTTTCAAAAGAATATTCTTTCACTACTTTGTCTTGAGTCAAATAAAGCTACCATGAGGATTCTACCATCCTTGTAGTTCTTTCAAAATTAAGCTAATTGTGTTTTACTTGTTTGGTTCTGTTTTCTTTGTCCTCATCCATTTTAGAACTAGGAATTTTCTAGGTATCTTCTTGTTCTATTGCCACTTTCAGATTATGTACTCTCTTCCTTCTCTTGGGAAATGTTGGGCAGACTTCCTGCTTTTTTAAAACTCATGTTATCTAGCTAGGACCACTTTTCCTCTCCTGGTTACTATCTTCTATGAATAATCTTGTTCCATCTTCTCCTTCTCCTTCTTTATCTCCGTCTTCCTCTTCCTCTTTTCTCCTTTTCTAAATTTTAATGTACTAAAATATAGTCTTTCTCTTTACTTACCATTGTCAAGAACTTCATCTACATGGATAAATCATTCAACAACTTCTCAGTCCTTTATCTCTTCAAATTAGTATTATTATTTGCAAATAGTCAAAAACTCTAGAATTTGGCATTACCTAATACTTGATCATTTCATGTCACTACATTAAATACCCTAATTACCATGCACAACTTTGTATTTTTCTTGCTCTTAAAAACCTCAATTTCTTTCACTTCACCCCCTATTTTATAAACCACATCAAGGATTTCAAACCAGGGATTTTTTCACTTTCTCATTTTTAATAAGTTCTTTACTTTTCAGCTTTTGGCCATGGCTTGTTCAGTCCACTATTATTATTTTCTTGAAAATACCTTCAATTCCATTGTCTTTATCTTTCACTCTTTTACTCACTCGAATAGAAATTATCATCCATATTCTCAGGGTCTGCACCTGAATGGCTGACTCTGGCTGAGGCGAATCACACAAGTGAGCTAATTTGTTTTGTTTTCCTGCATGACTGCTAGGTTGAAAGGAGGACTGCCTAGGAATTCTTCCACATGTCTTTAATAGATCTTTTTATCATGGTCCAAGATGGCTATCTCAAAGCAAATTCTCTTTTCAAACCATCCTTTCATCACTCTTAGCTGATGACCTAACTTCATATTTCAAACTGAAAATTGAAGCTATCAGATGTGAATTGCTTTATCATTTTTGTCATGGGAGCCCTCTTAATATATACTATGTGACAGCTGGTGTTTATCTTTCAGGTGTATATGTCTAGGATCATAAATTTTAAAACTAAGACACACCTCTCTTCACAACTTCTAAGCTGCTTATGTGTTCCATTCAACATTCTTAGTGAGATGAGTTTCTGAGAAAGAGGAGATAAAATTTAGCTTTTATTGTACCAATAGTTGGTGCAGATGCCCCACCTTTCTTGCTTATTAGTATCATCATCATCATCTTCATCACCATCAGAGTAATACATTTGGAAGAAGGAGTAATTTTAACACAAGAAGCCAAAAAACACCCACATGTATGTATGAAACCTGATCTTTGAGGTAGAATGCAGATTAAGGTCAGCAATATCTCTTTGGAAAGCTCCCTTCTTTAGTAACACTTTATTATACATCAATACATTTTCTTGCAGACTCACTTCTTCTATCAAGACTGAATTTCTGTGGCAACAACAGCAGATTCTGGCAGCTTCTGTACTCCAATGGTGATTGGAAAGTCACTACTCTGACTTCCCCCTAATCTATCGGTGGAAATAGCTGCCCAGATTGGGAAAGACTATAACGTTCCTCACGTCAGCAAACCTGTACAAAGTTGAATCTATCTTTTCTTTCTTTCTGTTTTCAATGTAGAAAGCATTTTTCCACTGAGGAATGACTCCTCTATTACGTTAGATTTATTTCCCTCTTGCTTTTTGACAGCCTCTGTCTTTGGTTAGTCACTGTCTCTTCTGCATCATTAATTTTAGCTTCTCTAGTGACTCTTCCCCAATGGCTTAGAAACATTCTTTAGCATTATCCATCTTAATAGAAAGTTCCTTAACTCTGTGTCTCCCAGTATTACTCCAGAAACTGCCCTGTTTCTTGGTTCTCTATTAATTACCAAAACTTTCAAGTGCCATTCTACTTATATTTTCCCTGCTCTTTATTTTAGAGGTCACTGAGTGATTTGTTCCTGTGTGTATATTTTTTTAAATTTTGAAACTTAAAAGAATTCAGAAGTTAATATCAGATACCCATACACACAACATATAGAATTAATTAAAATATTTTATTATTTACCTTCCAATCATGTAATACATTAGAACATTTTTTGCTCTTCAATTGCATTTTAAGCCTCCCTCCCCAAAGTAGACATTTGTCTTGAATTTGATATGCTACCTTCAACTCCGCTTTGTAAATTTGCATTAAAAAATTGTCTTAATGCTGTCATGCTACAATTAATCATTCAATATAATATTAGGAAGATAAGCAAAGATCTGTTTATTTTAGTTACTGTGTGCATTTTTTCATATGAATATGCCATATCATTTGGGCATTTATATTATTTCAAGTTTTTCTGGTAGGTGTATACAAATTTTGCTATAGTATAAACCAGACAACAAAAATGCTGCATAGTAAACTGTATTTATTTCAATTTCAGTTGGTTTCTAATTGCTCTCAAAATTTGTTTCCTAAATTGATAATGTCAGATTTGCTGACTTTTACCAATCAACTGATGGATATGCAATAGCTTCTCATTCCTTTAGTTCACATTTTCATAGTATTCTGTGAGGTTATATGCATTTTTATATTTGTTAGCTATTTTCTCCTGAAAATTGCCTGTTCAGTTCAATTAATTATTTTGCAATTTTTTCCTATTATATTATTTTTCTTTTAAATATTGACTTGTAGGCATTCTTTTCATCATAAGATTAAATATCTGTCTTATATATATATTGGAAATATCTTCTGCTAATTTGACCTCTTTTTTTAACTTTTTGTATGACACCTTTATATTACAGAACTTTTAAATTCTGATATTGTAAAAAGTATCAATCTTTTTCATTGTTGTTTTTGAAAATTTTTTACTAAGAAATTTTTACATTCTCAACAGTCCCAAAAACATTCTCCTATATTTTCCTTTAAGTGCAGTTATAAATGTGATTTTATGAGTTAGATATTTAATGCATGTGGAAGTTATTTTTTGTTGTGATGTAAGATAGTGTTCTAGATTTTATATTCTGTAAGGAAAACCAACTGAATCACTACACTTATTTATGAACAGTTTACTATTGCATATTGATTTGTATGCCATGCACACCAGGTCCTAATTGATTTCCTTTATCAGTCTACTTCTGGGCCTCCAACTTAATGTTTTAATTATCACAGCTTTATACAGTCTTAACTAGTAGTGAAGGTTATCTTACCTTTTGTTTATTTTTTAGGATCATTTTGGAAAATATTAGTAGATAATTCTCCTTTCAAGTAATTTTAATTCAATTTGGTGGAAAAATATATTTTTAATTTAAATAGTTCTAAATACATGGATCATTTGGGGAAACCCTAAACTGTTTAGGATAGTGAGATTTTCTATTTATGAATAAATTATACATATTTATATACATATTCTATTACCTTTTTCAATAGTGTTTTATAATTTTATGTAGGAATTCTGCATATTTTGTTAGGTTTATTTCTATGCCTTGTAATTGCTGTTGTGAATAATATCTTTTTCTATAAAATGTTATTGTTGATCTATATACTTGTCTTTTAATGTTGATCTTGATTTCAGCAATGCTTCTAAATTCTTTTATTAGTTTTCAGATCTTTTAATCTAGATAATCAAAATGTTCTGTAATAATGGTTTTTTTTCTCTTTTTTTTCCCAATTCTGAGAAACTTTTTGCAAAAAAATTGCATGCTGTTAAGTGAAAGCGTGATATCATTGTCTTTTTATGAAAGTTCAAAGTGTACAGAAGGGAGTGTGGATGCTAAGTAGTCTAAGGGATGGATCTCTCAAAATGGGTACAGAATGTGCTGATATTTGTGTTTCATGTGACAGTTTACTATAGGACATCCACTGTAAAGGAGTCCTTGATCATCAGATGAGTAGGATACCTCTTTGTGTGAATGTTGATCATTCTCTTGCCCAAACTACCTTAGTGCTTCCTCATTGGGCCTACATATACAGTGGTCATGGAACAGGAGATGGAGGCTATGCATGGATTTAGCAACATGTACTTGCTTCCCCTTACCAATAATGAGGGACTGCTACCTGTGATGAACACTCAACTTTCCAACAGCAGAGACTGTATTGAGCCCTGGTAAATATTACTATTCTCTAAAGAACCAGTCAGGCACCCAATAGCAGCTTAATTATAGTGGACCTTTTCCAGCATGGTATGGTTATTATTTACTATTATTGAAATAATGATTTATTTTGGATATAAACTTGCCTTCTCTGACTGATATATTAATGCCAACATCATCATGCATAAATTCACAGAATGCCTTGTTCATTCTGACATGATATTCTACACAACATTGCTCTGACCAAGGAATTCATTTAAAGCATAAGGAATGTAGTAATGTGCTCAATCTCATAAAATTCATTGCTCTTTTGATATACTCTATCACTCAAAAGTCATTTGGCCTGACAGAACACAAAATGGTCCATTAAAGGCCCAGGTCCAGTGCCACTTGTGAGACAACATTCATGAGAATGCAGCATATGATTTGAATAAGCCATCAGTATATGACGCTGCTTCTCTAACAATTGAAACATGATCTGATAATCCAGTGGTAGAAAGCAAAGTGACTCCTTTAACCATTTGCTAAATTTGTGTCTCTTGTTTCTATAACTTTGCAATCTCCTAATTTTGTAGACCTTAGCTTCCAAGTGGAGAATGCTTCCAACGAGGGACTCCAGTGGTTCCATTAGTTTGGAAGTTGAGACTGCCACCTGGCCATATTGAACTCTATATCACTGACCCAGTAGATTAAGAATTGTATGAGGTGATTGATTTTCTTTACCAAAGAGAAATAGATTTTTATTTTTATTTTTTTGGTTACTTAATAAGAGCAAGGAGGACTTTGTTGGGAACCAAATGAGTCCTTGCTTGTCTCTTAGTACTTTCATGTGTAATGAAAAAATGCATGAAAAGTTACAAAAATGCAGACCATTTGTGATTCCAGATCCTTTAGGTAAAGAACCCCTACCAGGTGAAGAACTCGATGAGAACAAAGTGTAGACAGAATTGATAGTGAAAGCAGGAAGCGACACCTATAACCAAAGATTTCATGACCAATTATAGAAAAGATAAGTATAGCAGCTTTGCATACATTTTTCTTGCTTATTGTATACATATATGCATTTGTAATCACAGGTGTAATATTTACTTGTATGTGTTAACTTATATGTAAATGTATACATATTTCTAAATATTAATTCATTGCTTTCCTCTCTTTTTCTTTCTCCTTATTGTATTTTATTATGATTTTTGATAATGGTTTATTCCACAATTTAGTTTTAATGTACAGTATATTCATGAGATTTTGAATTTGAGGAATAAATAACTTTGTCCAAATGCGATTCATAAAGGAATTTGATGACTACTAATATTTTATGTTTTCACCTTATGAAGAGTGACAGATAGTTGTTTTTATGGATGATAGTTTCATATATGAAAATATAAGGTATAATAGACATGGCATGGAAGTTCAAGTATATATAAAAGAGTATGAATGAAAATTAAGTAGATGCTGAGCTTTCTCTTTACCACCCACATTCATATACTATAAGAATTATCTTCTTCAAATATGTATCTTATCACTCCTGTGCTAAACATTTTCCACTAATGGCTTTTCACTGTCCTTCACTAAATACAGATTTCTGACTGAGAGACTATAGAGCTCTGCATGATTTTATTCTCATACACTAATTCCAATGTTATTAGCCTTCTTTCAGTTGCTCCCAAATGTCCTTTTACTTGTTGATTCAGACAGTTCTCATACTGTTTCAGTATTCTGAACATTTTAGCTGCACAAAAAGTCAGAAATAAGGTACATCAGTCTCTTTGGCATTTTCATGCTCAAATTCCATCCTCACCTCCTCTGATAGTATTTCTTCGAGCAGCATATTCAGAACAATGCCTTCTTCCCACAACCATTCGTCTAACTCAACCCTTTGTCTTCCTATGACTTTCCTTGCTATTAAAGCAACAGATATAATTCATTTATTAGTTTGTGAGTTTTGTGCTTCAAAATGAAGCAAGTGAAGTTAGAGGCCGCCGTGTCTTCCTTGTTCATCATTCTAACTCAGCACTGAGCACAATTTATTAAATATATGTTTACTCAAATTTTATTTAGTTTTTTTAATATCTAAAAGATGCAACAAGAAGTGTTTACAATTATATTCTACTTTTATTTTAAATGAAATTATTCTATCTTTTTATATCTTTCTCTTTTTTCAGTTAATGGCTTTTAAAGAAGAAAACTGTGTAAGAAAGTACTTTTTCCACTATCATTGTGCATTCTGTTACTTGTTTTCAGTTAGATTTCAAGCCCTTTGAACTTTTCCATCGATAAATCCAACTTATCCTTCAAGGCCCAGTAGGGATCCCTGAATATCATACCCAAGCAGACTTTCCTCCTTCTTTGAGCTTGTGCTCTCCAGCGCCCCTGCCACTTACTGGGTATTCAGCATATGATGGCTTGGATTGTTGCCTAAATTCCAAAGTATGGTCTTATCCCCTTAGGTAACATGTTAAAATGTTTGTTTAAAAAAGGTTGGTGCATGGGTATTGAGTATAAATGGGGCTTTTTAAAGGAAAGTTCTTTTTCATTTGGAGATTTAGTCTAAATCTAAAATAAACAAAGTGTGGGCTTTTTTGAAGTAGAAAAAGAACAAAAACATGCCTTTGGATATGCTATTAAATAGATGATCCATGCTGGGGCCTGTTTTAGGTATTTGATTAGTAGTGTATTAAGTTGTATAAATGCTAGTTTTAGATAAAGGAAATGATGATTTCCACTCCTTTAGTTTTTTTATAATTTAAATTCTCAAAATTTTAGTCCTCTCACTCATAAAAGAAAATAAAACTGCTAGCCTTACAAATTAGTGGGCAATATGAATGTTTTTCTTTCCCCAGAGGAAAAAAAATGTTATGTGTAAATGTATAATTGTAAGTTCATAAAATGGTGTGGTCTGTCTTCTGTATTTTTCAGAATGACTAAGGTAGGCCTAAGTACATTCTTACTCATTACATTACAAATACAAAATAAATAATTATGAAATATTTTCATTTTAAAATAAAAATTTGTATAAAGTGATCACTTGAAGGGAGGATTTGAAAACATAAAATAATGCATAGAATTTTGAAATTTGGCACAGTGGCTCATGCCTATAATCCCATCACTTTGAGAGGCTGAGGTGTGAGGATTGTTTGAAGACAGGAGTTCAAAATCAGCCTGGGCAACACAGTGAGACTTCACCTTTACAAATACAAATACTAATACTAATTAATTAACCAGGTATGTGCCTCTATTTCCAGGTACTCAGGAGGCTGATGCAGGAGAATCGTGTGAGCCCAGGAGTTTGAAACAGCAGTGGGCTGCCTCTGCGCTCCAACCTGTGCAACAGAGTGAGGCACTGTTCTTTAGAAAAAAAATGAAGAAAAGATATTTGAAATTTACTTACATATTGTCAAAGTACAGCACACTTATATTAAGGTTAATTAATATGACAGCCAGAGAGAGATAAGCTTGCCTAAGATCGTGTGGTAGAGGCAGAGTTAAGTCTAAAAAGGATGAATTTCCTGTATGCAAGTCCAGGAAATTTTCCATCGTAACTTTAGGCATCTGGTAAAGAGTAAGAATGAGATGTTTACACACACACACACACACACACACACACACACACACTACAAAAGTCTCTAATTTTTACTTAAATTACTTCTAAAAGTTACTTTTTTCTAAATTTGAAAGGGACATTCTTATTCATAGATAATTTTGAAAACTCAGAAAAGAGAAAAAGTCCTAAGATCCCTGGTTAACAACTGTTAATATTTTAAATAATTTATTTCTGTTTCACTTCTTTTTTTTTTTTTTTACTTGGTTTGTTTTTTTACATAACTTATGTTAGCTTATGTGGATGACTCAAAGTCAAAATTAGAAAAAAACCTACTTTATATTATAATCATCTTTATATAACTAATAATGCTGTATAAAGCAGTTATTTAGAACTACATAATTTAGTTATAGCATCTTCGCTATAATTTCATTAATCATTTCATATTGTTGGACTTGGCTTGCTAGCAAATATGATTATTAACAAAACTTTGATAAACACCTTTGGACATAATGGTTTCTTTCCTTTCTTTCTTTCTTTTTTTTTTTAGATTCTTACATAACAGCAAAATTACTTGGTGAAAGCTAACTGCATCTTATCTGATGCACTGGTTGATTCCTAGAAACTTTATCATCTCTAACACCAGATTTTTAATAACGAGACATAATGCTGATGCATCTCCAAGTCTTGAAAAATGGTACTCTCCACTTGCAAAGAACTTTGATGTTATGCATGGCTATGGGTCAGCTTCCGAGATAACCCTGTTAAACCATATGCAGACAAGCTTGAACAGAAACCTTTCAGATCTTCCTCCATGGAGACTTGCTTGACAGCCCCAATTTAAGTGGTCTTTTCTACTCTGATGTTTTTTTTTGATAACCTCTTCGCCGATAGAGTTTCCAAAACCTGTTCCGCAAACTAGGAAAATAAAAACTTTTTTTATACCTGCTTCCTCTTAAGTTCTCTTTCTCCTGCATATAATTTGGAACAAAATCTCTAATCTATACTTAATTTTTCTCTCAACATATACTACCTTGCAGACTTCATAAATTATTCTTTCCAGTTACTGTATAAGGTACTCTAGCAGCAAGTGATAGGATATAAAAGAGCTAAGTTTCCTATCATCCTCAGACCTAAGACCAATTTTCCCCAAGTAGACTCTTAACTAAATAAACACAGGGTTCTGAAATAAGCAAGTTAAGGTATATGAACTTTTGATGCTGGCACTTGATAGCTCTGTAACTCTTTGTCTCCACCATCTAACTAGCACAATGATGATACACACCGGGTTATAGTAATTATAACAGTTTTAATTTATTGTTTACCCTATTTGCCCGGTTCTATAATAAATAATTTTTACAGAATTAAGCCATCTCATGTTCCTCCAATTTTAATTTTTAATATTTAGGTAATGAAAGACATGTTTTATTGCTTATTGAAAGTTCTAGACTTGGTGAAATAAAAGAACTTTGTGATCCTCCAACTTCTGCCTTTCAGTCAAGTTTTGTCACCTCTCCTTTCTCCTGGCTTGACCTGGGGGGCATTGAAATGGCCAGCCGAGTATAATAGCAAAACTTTAATTTTTTAAATCCAGTTTAAAACTTCCCTCCCACTTCTACCCCATCCCCACCCTCAACTCAGATCAGACTGAGATTTGCCCACCTTTTGCTTGAATATGGTAGTGGTCAGTTTTGCATTTTTTCCTTTCTTTACTCTTCCATCCTTCTGTACTCATATCCATCTTATCCAGTTTGAAATGAGAGAGAGAGGAATGGTAAAGGTCACTAAATATCTTCCTTGAGTGGAGCAGTTTTGATTGGCCATCGATGACTTCTGGACATTACAGGTATACAAATGCCAATTACTGGTTGTTTCATAGAGCACTTTGTTGGTTCCTTTGAGATCTCTTTGCTTGAGAGCTTCCAGGAACCCTTTCAGAGTATGAGTGATGGGATCTATAGATAATTAGCTATTGCCTCCTTCCTTTCCTCAGTTTCTCCATCTAATTACACAGCTATAGCTTCTGTCTGGTTCTGTCACCCATCAGGAAGCCCACTTGGATACACCTCTTTCAAGATAACTAAAGCCTGGCTTCTTTCAGCAGATCCACTTATTTCCCATGAAAACTCAAAAATATGTGTCCAGTTGTGCAGTGTCCCTGCTGTAGTTGTCTCTGCTCACCTGACTGTCAGAGCAGCTTGGGGTAGCCTCTCATCCCCAGACTCTTCCAAGGAAAAATATACACTAGACTCAAAAATTCAAGTGGCACATTGTGCATCCCATCCCAATATCTCTCTCTTCAAACATTGTTCTGGTCCTTTGGTAACAATGTGCTTGCGTTTTATGGTCAAAGGAAGTGGTAGAGAGCTGATGCTGACATAATTAGAAGACAAGGAGCTGTAGAGTTGATAGAAGAGCAGGCTTACAGTCAGGAGACCTGAGTTTAAGTTTGGCCTGCTGTTTTTAGGTTGTGTGGCTTTAAGAATATTACTTAATCATTAAAGTCCCAGGATTCCTAAGAGTATAATTTTATGCAGATTTAAAAGGAAAATGAATGTGAAATAAGTGTTGAAGGTCATATAGCACTACACAGACATGTTCTATTTTACTCTTATTTTGATATTTGTCTTTTTAATTTTTTAATTGATACATGATATTTTACATATTTATGGTGTACATGTAATATTTTGTTACATGCATAGGATGTATAATGATTACAGCAGGGTATTGGAGCTATCCATCACTTTGAGTATTTATTATTTCTACTGTTGAGAACAATTAAAGTCCTCTCTTTTATCAGCTTTGAAATATACATTCCATTGTTTAACTATAGTGAAACTTGTCTCTTAAATTCACAAGACATCCGCCCACCTTCAAGGAGAAAGGGTTGTTTTTTTTGTTTTTTTTTTAACAAAAGATGGGTAAAATGACGCAAAAGGAAGCACTTCAGGAATTGCACAGTGGGTTTAGCATCTGAGAATGAAATTCTTTTCTCTTCGTTAGTGATCCCCTTCTGAGAACCAAAATGCCCACAATTTTGAGGGCAAAGTAAAGAGATGAATAATCTGGAATAAGCCTGAGGAGTTTCTTGCCTTACATCTGACCTTGTTTTATAAATAGTGTATTTTTTCTCACTTGACACACGTAGTGCAGGTGAGATAGACAGATAACCATAAATTATTTCCCAAACTTATTCCTTCTAAATGTGTTTAGAATTGATTTCAAGAAAGTACAAAAAGGTATGAAATTCCTTTTAATATTTCACCCATCACCTAGTGATAAAATTAGACCTTGCATTTGATCAAAGTCATTGGCTATGAAAATACTTACTTAATTTGGCTTTAATTCAAATTATATATGTGAAATACAGGTGAGCTGATCCATACTCTTTTAATTTGTGTAACCTTTAAATATGAAGGACAGCTTCTCTAATTTCTCTGGATTAAGATAGGGCTTGTTTCTCATCATTAAATATATTTTACTTTAGTGCCTTGCTCTGAGGTTTCCCCTCAAAATTTTCCCATATCAACTATCATTGAGTATCACGTGGGACACTTAAAGCAAAACAAAAATATTCATTTGTTCAAGTAAAGGTTTTACATTCCTATCTCAATTCTTTGTGTTTGTAGCATTCTCCTACTAAAATGATTGCCCTATTATTATTCATTTACTCATGAACACAAATTTATTAATAATCTACTCTGTGATGAGCATTTTGTGTTGAAATTTGATCTGTCCTTTAAGGACCAAAGTGTCTTCTCTATAAGTCTATCCCATTTTGCTTAATTGGAATTAATTTCTCTTTACTTCTTATTGGTTGATAGTAGTTTGTTCGAATGTTGGTAATATTATGTCTCACAATATTACAATTATCTCATGATTGTGTTTGTGTCCGTCTCTTCCCACTTGATTTTACATGTATCTTAGAAGTCACACCAATGGAATGAGCCTATTCAAAACTTGGCCACTCTCTCTCCTTTCTTCTGAAGTATAGGCACCATTAAGACAGAGACCCATCTTTCTTAGTCACTGATGTTTTACCAGAGCCTCTAGCACATAAAAGGCATGGAATACATATTTGTCTAACAAAGGTATAACTGAATGCTTTCATGAATTGGTTTCAGCATATGCCAATATGGTGCAAGAATAAGACAGTTTTCATAGTAGAAGGTGAGAATTCAGGTGAATCAGGACAGACTTGATTATTATTATTTAGTCAACATAATTTTTTTCACTAAATCTTTGGTGACTACATACTAGAGGATATCCTGTTTTATGTCAATTGAAGATTTTAGGATACATTGATTTTCACATTAGCTTATAACTTTCATAGATCAGAAATACCTAAATTATTTCTGATTATTTATGAACACATCCTCAAGTTGCTACTACACATTGTTAAGAGAAAAATGTGAAAAGCCTGGACCCTATCAGGTTATTGTGATAATAATTTTGTTACTCAAATTGACTAGCCAAGGAAGAAGTGACTCTGCAGAATGTTGCCTTAAAAGGTCATGGTTCTATCTGCAAGTACTTTATGCTATGTAACCCAGACCCTAGGTATATATTAGGTATTCAATTCAATTTGTAGGTTTTAGTTTCATTTGAAATTAAGGTTAGGCAATGTCTCAAAAAGAATTTTATATTTAGATTATGCTAACTGAATCTCCTACTCTTTGCCTGGATAGGGAATACTGAGAATAATAATAATACTATGTTGATGTTGAAATACCAAGTCAATGATTTTGCAAGTTCCAATTTAGCAATGATAGAGGCTAGACAATTAAAAACAATATTAAATGCTAATCTAAAGTCTATACACTGAAGGCAGAATTCCAATTATTTCAATTAACAGTACAAGAGACTGAAAAAAAATTAAATTCTTAAAAATTTATGTCCTCTGAAACTAGAATCTATCATTCAAATTTTTGGAAAAGTAGGAAAATTAGATCCTAAACTCACATAATATTATAGAGGATTAAAAAAAAAAATTTACAGGGGCAAAAACACCAAGATTTCTCTATTACCTGTACAATTTTAAGAAAACTAGACATACAGAATATTTTTTTTGAAAATCAGAAAATTCTATCAAAATGAATTTCCCAAACAGTAGGAATGGTAGGGGGCAAAATACTTTCTCATATATTATGGAATAGCCAGAGCAGTGATGTCTGGATAAAAAGATCCATCACAGTGTTTGCTATTGTTATACCATTTATTGATTTGTCCTTTACTCCTAATGCCTTAACCTTCCAGAGATGCCAGAAATCCAACTAATATGGTAACCAGCAAACTTTTTAGGAGTAACCACAGGCCACCATGGGGACTCAGAGAAAAAAATAGATAAAACTATCTGAATTTTAGTGAAGATGAATGAAATTGACGCAAAAAGGAATTCTATGACTGGTGTAAAGGAATCATTTTCTAATAACATAGTAAGTATCTGTGATTCAGTGTGTGTATACAATAAAGCCTATCCACCATCTTGGAACCTTTGGGAAGTTCCAAGCTTTAGCTTTCCCTGAAATATAGTAACCAATTCTGAGATCATATCTAGAGTATAAACATGCAGTAGATAAAACTGTGCCAAAGGTAAAATTGGGTTGAAAGAAAAATTATACAATGGTGGAAAATTTTCCTCCATCTCAGTTACAAAAACTTCTCCTTATTCCTTTCCCCAATCAGAATAAGCTTTCAAGTAGTGATTTAATAGTATTTAATATACTTAGAATGAATTTACTTTAATTCATTTCACTTTTCAAGGCAAGTAGAAAGGTAGAGTGATTGACATACCCAGAGAAATATTTCTTGAAAGAAGTAGGACTCAAAGTATCCCCCGTCCATGACATTATCTTGATATTAACTAAGATCAAGAATCGAACGTGCTGCTCACTGTCATACATAAACTGAGGAAATATAGTGTCAGGGAGAATATGCATTCCTGCTAAATTGAAATGCTATTTCTGCGTAACTCACTTTTCAAACAGACTTTATCTAAAGGGTGACCAAACAATCTCCACAACTCCACACATGATACCACCTTTGAATACAGAACACTGATTCAACACGTCTTTTAAAATATGAACATTCTTTTTCTTCCCCTGCAGCACATACACTGGTGTTTTGATACCAATTATCCAGAATCTGTTGTTTTTCCTTATGAAAGAAAACAAACTGTGACTTTCAGAAGTGACGGCACAGAAGTTTGTTGTTACTGTTGTTGGTTAGTTTTTGAAGAGATACTATTTCTGTGCCGATTTTCTATTTAGAGTGGTTTTCTGGGCTGGTAGTTTTGGGGGACTAAATAGAGGACACACAAACTAGGAAATGGAAATGCATCAAGAGTTTTCTTCCCCAGAGAGAGAACCAGTAAAAAAGAGGTACAGTCACTAGCTGCAGCTTAAAAATACTATGAGTTTAAAAAATACAAGTTCAACTAGTCTTTCTACTTCTCCACCTCATGAAAATATTTTTTTGTCTTTGCAGCTTAACTCCTCAATGCCCCAAAGGAAATTCTAGCTTGGTCAGGCTGTATCCTGGAGTTTAGTGATGCAGAATCAGAGAATAGAGGTTTAAACAGGGTGAGAGAGCCTGGTGTGGTGACAGAGTGGAAGGACAAGGGAGGATGAAAAGCTGCAGATCATAGAAGAGAGGATAGAGAAGAGTTGCTCTTGGAACATAAGAGGCATTAGCATGTAATGTGAATAAAAAAGACAGGAAGAACAAAATAGATGTTCAAGAAGGGTTGGCAGGTATTAATGAAAACTCTATTACTGTTTTATGGAGATGTAAATTAAAGATTGAAATTGCATAAATTTGCTGTAAAGACTATGTTTTAACTTAATACAGTTTAATGCATGAGCCATTTAGTGACCACCACCCAGATACTAGTTTTAAAGGAAGTACGCATTTACCCAGCTGAGGGGAGTGCTGGCTACTGAGAGTTAACAGCAGAAAATTGCTCATGACTAAAAGGACCTCCCTGGCCTACCATTGTGCACTTTCCAAGAGAACATCCCACATCAGTGTTTGGTCAATATGAGGTGGGGGAATATGTCTGCGTTTCTTTCCTTAGTATACAATTATTCAGAGTTTCCTGTGGGATTGACTAGAACCTTTGTTAAGACTACATTACAATTCAACTTCCCTTCTGCCCAGGGCCGCTTTGCTCACCCCTTTACAGATGCTGATTTCAAGGGCATTAGGAATCAACCTCTTGCATGCAAACCTCCATCTTAGTGTTTGTTTCCAGGAAGCTGACTCATGACACGGATTATAAGATGGTTTAGTATATCTTAAGTTAGATAAATAGCATTCATGGATTCATTCACCTAGCATTTGTGAGTACCTATTATGTGCTAGTCACTGAGCTATACATAGTAAGCGTTGAATAATAGTCCAAATACTAGCAGGTCAGAAAGGAAGCTAAGCCTGTAAAATCTAATTGCAATGCCATTGATACTATAATACAGACATATAGTAGTTATGAAGATACCACAAATGAGTAAATGATGTTGACGGGTCATGAATTGCTTCATAGAGCAGTTGATGTTTGAACTTGTGAGCAGGCATTTGATAATGTTATAAGAGAAAAAGAAAATACCAGGCAAGGAAGTAACAGGAAGCAAATGAAGAAAGCCATGGAGGCATTAGAATATCTGTTTCCTTCGGTTAATTCCTTCAGTTTGATGTGGTTGGAATGTTGACTGGGTGGCAGTAATGGTTAGTAAGTGAGGCAGAGGAAGCCTCTGTGCTTTTTTAATATACCAAGTTAGTGTTTGAGCAGTACTAAAGGGTACTAGAAAAACACTAAAGGGTTTTATGGAGGAAAGTGATATAGGCAGGTTTTTATTTTTGTTATTTTGTCACACTTGAAATTTCAACCATGCAAATGATACTCACTGATGCAATGCCTTAGCTGTGGTCTCCAGATATATGCAGAGTCAGACTAGCTTTCATAGGATTACAGGGAATCCCTCCTAAAAAAATAGACCCAAGACTTCTCAAACATCTAGCTGAATTAGAATCTCTGAGAATAGGGGGCCAAGAGTTTGAATTTTTCACAAGTGTTTATAGACTTTCTTGCAGCCAGACTTGTTTGTGACTGTGATTCCGTCAAGGAGCTATACCAATAGACATCTTATGCCCCCTGAGATGGCCACAACAATACTCCAACTGATCATAGCTTCTGACTGGAGAGAGAATCAAATGGTCAGGAGTAGCTCTGGGGTGTGGGCCTTGGCATTACTGGTGCAGAAAAGGAGACTATGGCAAAAAAAATTGGCTGGGTGCGGTGGTTCAAACCTGTAATCCCAGTACTTTGGAAGGCCGAGGTGAGGGTACTGCCTGAGCCCACGGGTGGGAGAACAGCTTGGGTGACTTGGTGAGACTTTATCTCTATAATAAATCAAAAAATTAGCCAGGCATGGTAGCGCGGGCCTGTAGTTCCAGTTACTTGGAAGGCTGAAGTGGAAGGATCTCCAGAGGCTAGCAGCTCGAAGCTGGAGTGGCTGTGAGAGTGCCACTGTACTCCAGCCTGGGCGACGGAGTGAGACTCCAACTCAAAAACAAACAAAAAATAATGTTTCTGCTACAACACTCCTGTGCATTTTTTCTGGATATGATGTTTCTGGCTGCATTATTCCTGACTGTGTAGCACACAATCTTATTTCCATGAACCACCTGGAAGTTCCATGAGCTACCTAATATTCTTTATTAATTTCACTTGTGTACTGGTGCCTGCTGGGCAGGTGGGGTGGCCGATCGCGACGACCTGTGGCTCTTGTTCCTGGCAGTGCTGCCACTGACCATGGGCAACGTCGTCTCGGCCCAGCGTGTCCGGACCCATCTGGAAGCGGCAAGACACAGCCCGTCTGAGATTGTCAACCTCGACCCGGCCGAGAACTGCGAGGTAGCCTTGGCTCTGCATCTCTCCAGAGGAGGCAGACGTCTGCACAGTCTTCGAATTCCTTTTGGAATCATATTTGGTGGAACTGATGTAAATGAAGATGCCAACTAGGATGAGAAAAAAAATACAGTGACGGGCAGGGTTCTTGAGGAAGCCAAGTTTGCCATCTTATTGACTTTTTGCATTCATCATGATTTGCTTATTGACTTTTGCGTTCATCATGATTTTGGGGGCTGGCAGAAGGAGCTGGTGGGAGTCGACCCGAGTTCTCTGTGGGGAGTCATGTAAAGGCACCATAGAGTTGGTGCCTGCAAAGCTAAAGAAAAGCCAAGGTCAGTTTCCTGAGGAGGACAGGGCTACTCTTTCTTGCTGTTGGGGACCTGCAGTGAGCCTGTGCTACCCATGCTGTTAAACCCAGTGCTCTGCCAGCTCACTAGGTCTATACCGGGTCCCTAACATGTGCAGGCAATATTTCTGTTGATGGATTTTTTTTTTTTTTTTTTTTAATCAGAGTCTCACTCTGTGGTCCAGGCTGGAGTGCAGTGGCACATTCACGGCCACTGCAGCTACCGCCCACTGGGCTCAGGCGATCCTTCTGCCTAAGCCTTCCAAATAACTGGAACTACGGGCATGTGCCACCACACCCTGCTAATTTTTGGATTTATTGTAGAGACGAGGTCTCACCAAGTTGCCTAGTCTGGTTTTGAACCCCTGGACCCAGGCAATCCTCTTGCCTCCGTCTTCCAAAGTGCTGAGATTACAGACATGAGCCACCGTGACCCAGTTGTTGGCGGGATTTATAGGCTAGGTCCATTCCTCCCCCTCCCACCTCCCACCCCTCACCCCTCACCCCCCCACTCCTTCCCCACCTTTCAACCCCCCCCTTTCCCACCCTCTGCTTTTTTTTACACGAAGGCAGGATCTTACTCTGTTGCTCTGGCTGGAATACTGCAGTGGTGCAATCATAGCTTACCACAGCTGGGCTCAAGCACTCCTCCCACCTCAGCCTTCTGGATACCTGGGACTACATGCACATGCCACCAAGCCTGGCTAAATTCTTTTTTCCTGTAGAGATGGGGAATCTTGTTATGTTGCACAGGCTGGTCTTGAACTCCCAGCCTCAAGCCACTGTGCCCAGCCTCCTTGTTGGTATTTTTATTCTGAGATTGACAATTCACTAAACTGCATTGAGAAATACAGCCTCCACTCTCTGCTTGGAAAGTGTTGGATGTGAAGACTATACACAGTCTAGCTGTAGTCAATCTTCATATTTTGGTTTTCTGAACTTTAGGAAGAGACAGGCCAGCACTTTGGGAGGTTGATGGGGGAGGATTGCTTGAGCCCAGGAGTTTGAAACCAGCCTGGATGATATAGTGAGACCTCATCTCTACAAAAAATCAAGAAAAATATTAGCCGGACATGGTGGTCCACACATGGAGTCCCAGCTACTTGGGAGACTGAGACAGAAGGACTACCGGAGCCCAGGAGGTCAAGGCTGCAGTGAGCCATGATTGTGTCAATGCCCTCCAGCCTGAGCAACAGTGAGAACCTGACCCTCTCCCATAAAGGAGGAAGAGACCACAAATAACTGATGCAGTAGTTTCTTCCAAGTCTTTAGTTTTTGCAAGTTGAAATTCTACAAAGAATTGGCCTAGCTGACTGAGCATGATGACTCAAACCTGCAATCCCAGCACTTTGGGAGGCCAAGGTAGAGGATTGCCTGAGCCCGGGGGTTTGAGAGCAGCCTGAGCAAACTGGTGAGACCTCATCTCTACAATAAATCACAAAAATTAGCTGGGCATGATGGCATGCATCTGTAGTTCCAGCTACTTGAAAGGCTGAGGCAGAAGAACTGCCTAAGACCAGCAGGTCGACAGTGTGGTAGCCGTGAGTGTGCCACTGCACTACAGCCTGGGCAACAGAGTGAGACTCCAACTCAAATAATAATAATAATAATAAAACCCAACAAGAAAAAACAAATTTCATTTGAAATGGATAGAATAAATTTTATCTACAATTACATACCTTAATAAATACTGAGCAACATACATTTCTGATTGAGACTGTCATAGGAAAAAGCTCTGTGCTATTGTTATCTATAAGTATTATTTTAAAGAAACAATGTGTGATAAAGTATTGCAGAAAAATTCTTGAGAATTTTGTGATAGAAACTTCCTTTGTTTGAAAATAACTGCTAGAGACATGGGTTTGAAAATCATTTTTTAGTTTATAAAATGCTTTCTGATACTTTATTTTTTTTCTTTATTTAGTAGATATATTAAGTGCCTGCTGTCAGCCCTGTAAAGCAGTTACCTTACACTGCAGATTTTACAACTGAATAAGCATAAATTATTTAAAATTATATTTCAGTCAACGGGAAATTTGGAATTTAGGTCTTACTCTTTTGAATCAAGATGTTCTTAGAGCCTTTTGGTATTTATTTGATCAAATCAATGATTCTTGACACTTATTGTTGATCAACATTTTTCAGCCCATGTTTTGTGTAAGGCACTTTGCCAAGTGCCATGTGGATGTACAGATGCTTCAGATGAAAGCCTCCACTTTAAAATCTGTGGTAAGGAGAGGATAGCATTCATGTTCACAACTATTCATAACTCAAAATAGAACGGGCTACATTTCACCCCTATCAGAGGAGGGAGTAATTTATTCCAAACTAGAGAGTTATTTGAAAAGTTGCTATTTGAACTGAGTCTTGAAGTGTTGCTCAGCAGAAACAAGGACACCTTCAAGGGTGTGTGAGTGACCTGTGCAGTGACACAGGACTCCTTGCTCAGAAGGCCTCTGTTTTTGATTTAACACTCTGCTGTCTTAAATTCTCTTTTAAAAAATTTATTTTAAAATTGTGGGGTACAATTCAGAGTTAGGTATACAAATATTCATTGTGCAGGTACCCTTGTTGATGAGGTATGTCCCCCCTTCCCCAGGCAGTTTCCCACTACTGCGACTCCTACCTTCCCGCCCCTCCATGCCCCCACAGTTTCTCGCTACTGTCAATTCTTTTCTTCTAGTATTACAATAGTTGTTCAAGGTCAACTTATGAGTGAGAACATGTGATATTCAGTTCTTTGTTTCTGTGAAAGAGCACTCAATATTATAGATTAACTCAATCCAGGTTGCTGTGAAATTCATAATTTTGTTCTTCTTTATGGCTGCATAATATCCCATTGTGTATATGTATCACATTTTTTTCCTCCAGTCCTCTTTTGATGGACAGCACAGTTGGTTCCATGTTCTTGCTATTGTGAACAATGTTGTGATAAACATTTGTATGCAGGTATCAATTTTATAGAGTGATCTGAGTTCTTCTGGGTATAATCCCAGTAGGGAGATTGCAAGGTCATATGGAAGGTTGATTTTTAGAACTTTTAGGAATTGCCACACTGTTTTCCACAGAGGATGTACTAGTTTACATTCCTACTAACAGTGTAGAAGTGTTCTCTTTTCGCCACATCCTCTCCAGCATCTGTTATTTTTGTTATTGATGATGATCATTCTGACTGGAGTTAGGTGGTATCTCAGTGTAGTTTTGATTTGCATTTCTTTGATGACTGGTGAGGCTGAACATTTTTTCATGTATCTGTTGGCTGCTTATATGTCTTCTTTTAAGACGTGTCTATTCATATCTTTTGCCCACTTTGTAATGGGGCTGTTTGTTTTATTCTTTTTAGCACGTTTTGAGTTCTTTGTAGATCCTAGATGTTGGGCCTTTGTCAGACATAGAGTTGGCAAATATTTTTTCCCAGTCTGTGGGCTGTCTCCCTCCTCTCTTGATGGTTTCTTTGGCATTGCAGAAGCTTATCAGTTTGATGAGGTCCCACTTGTCTATCTTATCTCTTATGGCATGGGTACTTGGGGTTTTGATCAGGAACTGGTTGCCAGTTTCAATTTCCATAAGAGTGTCTCCTGCATTTTCTAAGGTTCATATAGTTTGAGGTTTTATGTTTAGGTCTCTGATCCATTTAGAGTTAATTTTTGAGTATCGGGATATGTAGAGGTCCTGTTTCAATCTTCTGCATGTGGTACACAGTTTTCCAGCACCATTTACTGAATAGGTTCTCCTCTCCTCATTGGTTGGTGGTGGAGGCTTTTAAGAAGATGAGTTGGTTGAGAAATTGAGGTTTTGCTTCTGGAATCTCAATTCTATTCCTTGGTCTATATGCCTTTTCTTGTACCAATGCCAGGCTATTTTGATTATTATAGTTTTATAATAAAGTTTGGGAGTGCGATACCTCCTGTTTTTTTTTTTTTTTTTCTTTTTTCTTGCTGAGGATTGTTTTGGCTACTATTCGTGGTCATTTATGTTTCCATATGAATTCCTGTATTGTTGTTTCTAGGTCTGAGAAGAATGTTGCTGGTAATTTGATGGGTATTGTGTTAAATCTGTAGATTGCCTTAGGTAGAATGAACATCTTAGCAATGTTGATTCTTCTAATCCATGAGCATGGAATATTTTTCCACTTGTTTGCATCATCTTTGATTTCTTTGAGCAGTGTTTTGTAGTTTTCATTGTAAAGGTCTTTCACGTTAGGAAGATGCCAAAGTATTTCATCTTTTTTGTGGTTATCGTAAATGGAATTGTGCCTTTTATTTGGGTTTCTTTTGTTTATTATTGGTGTATAGAAATGCAGTTGTCTTTTGCACATTTATTTTATACCCTGAGACTTTGCCAAATTCCTTTATTAGTGCAAGGAGGTTTTTGACAGATTATCTTCGATTTTCAAGGTATAGAATCATGTCATCTGCAAAGTGGGAGAACTTGATTTCCTCTTTTCTTATTTGAATACACCTGATTGCCTTCTCATCTCGGATTGCTGTAGCTAGAACTTCCAAAACTATGGTGAACAGTAGGGGTGAGAGTGGACACCCTTGTCTTGTTCCGGTTTTCTGGGGAAATGGTTCCAATTTCTGTCTGTTTAGCAGCATGCCGGCTGTAGTTTTCTCACAGATGGCTCTTACTATTTTGAGGTATGTTCCATCTATGCCTAGATGTTCGAGGGTTTTTATCAAGAAGGGGTGCTGGATTTTATCAAAAGCTTTTTCTGCATCTAATGATGTAATCATGTGGTTTTTATTTTATGACTGTTGATGTATTTAATTATGTTTATGATCTTATGAATGTTGAACAAAGTTTGCAACCCAGGGATGAAGACTACTTGGTCGTGGAGGATGATTTTTTGATATGTATTGTTAAATTTGATTTGCTAGGATCTGGTTGAGAATTTTAGCATCTGTGTTCATCAATTATATTGGCCTGTAGTTCTCTTTCTTTGTTGGATCTTTACTTGACTTGGCTATCAATGGGTTGTTAGTTTCATAAAATGATTTGGGGAGAGTTCTATCTTTCTCAATCACCTGAAATACTTTAAATAGAATTGGTATCAGTTTCTCCTTGTATGTTTTGTAGAATTCTGCTGGAAAGCCATCTTGTCCAGGGGTTTTTTTTGTAGATAGTTTTCTTATGACATAGTCAATTTCCTGGATTGTTATTGGCCTATTTAAGGTCTCGATTTCTTCTTGTTTCAACCTGGGGAGGTTGTGTGATGTCAGAAAATTCTCCATTTCCTTTAAGTTTTCAAGTATGTTTCCATACAAGTGTACATACATAAGTCTCTGATAATCTTTTGTATTTCTTCAGGGTCAGTTCTGACTTCATCTTATGTGTTTCTGATTGTGCTTATTTGGGCCTTTTCTGTCTTTTTCTTTGTGAGTCTAACTAGGGTACTGTCAATCTTGTTTATCCTTTCAAAGAACCAGTTTTTTGTTTCATAGACTTTTTTGTACTATCTTTTTGTCTTCTATGTCCTGGATTTGGGCTTTTATTTTGGTGATATGAATTCTTCTGCTGAAGCTAGAGTTTTGGTGGTCTTGCTTTTCCAGCTTCCTTGGATGACTTGTTAGGCTGTTAATTTGTGCTCTTCCCATTTTCTTCATATGTGTTTGTAGAGATATGAATTCCCCTCTTACTACTGTTTTCATGGCATCTCAGAGGTTTGGGTAAGATGTTTCTTCATTTTCATTTGTTTCTGGATTTCTTTTAATCTCTGTTTTTATTTCCATGTTGACCCAGAAGTTGCTTAGCATCATGCTGTTTAGTGTCCATGTCTATTTTGCTGTTGATATTTATTTTTATTCCACTGTTTTCTGAGAGGGTGCATGGCAGAATTTCAATCTTACAAAATTTGGTTATGGTTGATTTATGGCCAAGGATGTGGTTGATGTTAGAGTATGTTCCATGTGGTAATGAGTAGAATGTATATTCTTTGGTCGTTGGGTGGAGTGTTCTGTTGGTATCAATTAAGTTCATTTGGTCAAGAGTCACACTGAGGTTTTGGATCTCCTTACTGATTTTTTTTCCTGATGATCTGTCTAGGATTGTGAATGGGGTATTAAAGTCCCCAGCTATGATAGTGTTAGAGTCGATACCTTTTTTAAGTTTGACTAGAAGCTGTTTTATGAAAGTTGGTGCTCCTATATTGGGTGCATATATGTTTAGGATGGATATTTCTTGTTGATGAATTGAAACTTTTATCATTATGTAGTGACCTTCTGTACCTTTTTAAATTTTTAATTGCTTAAAAGATATTTTGTCTGATATTAAGATTGCAATTCCTGCTTTCTTTTGTGTCCCGTTCACCTGAAATTTTGCTTTCCACCCTCTTACTTTGAGTCTGTAAGTGTGCTTTCTGGTGAGATGAATCTCTTGGAGACAATATATTCTTGCCTCATGATATTTTATCCATTTTGCCATTCCAGGTCTTTTCAGTGGTGCATTTAGTCCATTCACATTCAGGTTAATTATTGAAATGTGAGAGTTTATCCCTGTCATGAGGTACTTATAGAGTTTTTGTTGTTCATGTTTGTTTGTTGTCTTTTTTTGATATTTGGGTTTATTCATGTGTGTTTTCAATCTTTTTCCTGCACTATTGTGAAGAACATTGTTGTTTCTTTTTCCCTTTCCTCTGTGTTTAGTACTTTCTTAAGTGTTTCTTGTATAGCTTGTCTAGAGGCAGCGTAAGATCTTAGGAATTGAATGTCTGGGAAAGATTTTAATTTTCCCTTACTGATGAAGCTTAACTGGATAGGTTATTCTTGGTTGAAATTTTTTATCTTTGAGAACTTTGAAGATTTGGCTCCAAGCTCTCTTCGCCTGATGTGTTTCTGTAGATAATTCTGCTGCTGTTCTAATTGGTCTTCCCCAGTAGGTAGTCTAACCTTTTTCTCTTGCTGTCTTTAGGATTTTTTATTTTGTACCTATTTATTTAGGTGAATTACTGTGTGTCTAGGAGTTGGTCTTCTCATTTGTTGTCTTGCAGGGGTTCTCTGAATCTCTTGTGTTTGAATGGCTGCAACTGCCAATCCCACCCCCCTTTCCCTGGCAGTTTCCTGTTACTGCCAATCCCTTTCTTATAGTATTATAATAATTGCTCAAGATTCACTTATGAGTGATAACATGTGGTACTCTCTTCTTGTTTTTGTGATAGAGCACTGAGTATGATAGACTCTAAATCCATTCAAGTTCCTGTGAAGTTCATATGTTTGTCCTTCTTTATGGTTGCATAATATTCCATTGTGTCTATGTACCACATTTATTTTATCCAGTCCAGCTTCGATGGGCAGCATGGTTGGTTCCATGTTTTTGCTATTGTGAATAGAGCTGCAACAAATATGCGTGTGCAGGTATCTTTTTTGTAGAATGATTTGAGTTCCTCCGGGTATATTCCCAGTAGGGGGATTGCTGGGTCATATGGAAGGTTCATTATTCTTTTTGTTTTCTTCTTTTCAGACCTGTCAACCATTATTTTAATCAATTCAATATCTGCTTGAATTTTTTGACTTATTAATATCTGGAGTTTTTGTATTTTCTATTTTCTTGCTTAGCTTTCACTTTTGTCTTTTGAATTGTTGTTTCTGTTTATATATTTCTTGAATATTGTATTGCTTCATATTTATAAATATCTGGAAGGACCAGTTTCATTGATAATTTAGACTTTATCTACTACAGTGAAGACTATTTGTTCTTGCAAATACAGGAGTCTCCTTCAAGATTTGGAGTGATTACAGAATCCAGAGGTAACCATATTGCCTCTTTTCCTTATATATTTTCTATGGAAAATGAAGTTTGGGATCAATCTAACCACACTTGATGTAGAAGGCTGACGGAGTGCCTGCATTTTAAACTACTTGATGACATCAAATGCTCTATCCTTCAGGTTTTGATGTTGAGAGTTAGGGTGCTGTATCCTGTTGAAGCTACAGTAGATACTGGGACATAAGGGAAGAGTGAATTAGGAGTAGAAACATAAAAGATTTTCTTTTTTTTTCCCCAGTGGCAGCTCTGAGTTAGCTGAGGTATTGCCCTTCCCTCTCTTCTTTTGACTATTTTTCAATGACTTCATATACTTGTTCTTTACCTTAAATTCACATTAAAGTTCAGTTTGTTTTAGATGATTTTTAATTACTGGATAATTATTCAGTCTACAAAATTGAGTTGGCAAGAGAGTCACAACAAACTATATGTTCTTTTTAGCTGTGAACTCTACCTAGCTTCTATCTGCATGTGGCAAAATTGAGGTGGAGAGAAAAAGGAAAATAAGCATTAGTATTTTGTGTGGGAAAAACTTCTTTTTTTAAATAGGCATAATATTCTAAAAATATTTTAAGATTTAAAGAAAATCTATGACGGCAGTTTTACCAGTTATTAATGGCTTATCCTTCATATGGCACATTTGTTGTAATTAATAAACCAAAAATTAACTAATGCTCATACTTTATAGAAATTACCTTAGTTTTTAGTCAAATGTTCTTTTTCTGTTCCAGGAGCTCATCCAAGTATCAACATTGTATTTAGTCATGGCTCCATAGGTTCCTCTTGGCTGTGACAGAATCTCAGACTTCCCGTGTTTTTGATGACCTTGATAGTTTTAAGGAATATTTGGTAGAGTATCCTTTAATCGGAATTTGGATTTTTTTTCTCATGATTTGACTACAGTTATGAGTTTTTGGGAGGAAGAGAAAAGGAATAAAGTATTTTTATCTCATAATTTCAAGGGTATATGCTATCAACATTATGTATTTATGTTGATGATAAACTTGATCTCCTGGTTGAGGTAGCCTTTGTTAGGTTTCTCCACTGTAAAGTTTTAGTTTGTTTTTGTTTTCCCTTTTTGTGCTGTATTCATTGGAAGAAAGTCTTACTCATTTGGTTCTGTCCTTAAAATGGAGTTCTTCCCTATCTGGTGAAGAAGCCAATATATGAAACTGAAAATAGGTGTTCAGCAGTGCCAGCTTTATTCTGTGACCATAGAATGAGGAAGCAGGAGTGTAGCTCGCAAATGAATTTTCCTTAGGATGGAAAGTGAGGAGATTAAAATACAGGGTTTCTCTAATGAAGGGATTGAACATTAAAAAGGAGGAATATTCTTGTCTTTTCTGGGAATGAATGGTGAACTTTTCAGAACTGGAGTGCCATGTTCCTTTTGTCCATTCATGGTTTCATCCAGTTGTCCTCATAGTAATCAGCAGCTGTCATGGGTCTGGTGAAAGTGTCATTCAGCGTGGAAATTAGAGGTCAAGTGAGCTGTCATCTTGGATCCAATTGGTTTCAGCTGATCTGGTCAAGAGCAATACTTCTGACTGCAGGCATCCAGTTGTTGGAGATAAAACTGCCCATATAAAATTAATATTGGGTCACAGGGTAAAAGTTAGAAGAGCCCTGCAAAGGTATAGCTATGGTTAGGCATTAACAAGCCGGGTTCGGTGGCTCAGCCTGTAATCCCACGCCTTTGGGAGGCTGTGGTGAGTGGATTGCCTGAGCCCGTGGGTTCGAGACCTGCCTGGGCAACTTGGCGAGACCTCATCTTTACAATAAATCAAAAAATGAGCCGGGCGTGGTAGCGCGCGCCTGTAATTCTGGCTACTTGGAAGGCTGAGGTGGAAGGATCGCCAGAGTCCAGCAGGTCGAGGCTGTGGTGGCCCGGAGTGGTCACTGCACTCCAGTCTGAGTAACAGAGTGAGACTCCAACTCAAAAAAAAAAAAAAAGAAAAAAGAAAAAAAAAAACGGAATTAACAAATCTTTTATTCCTAAGTTTGCTTTCAATTCAATAAAGAACAATTGATTACCTCATGTCCTAACCCCTATGAAGAGAAGTTGCCCTGCAGGCTGATAAACATATTTCCCCCAAACAATAAGTCTGTGAGTGCACAAATCTCCTTGATGACATCCCAAAGTTTGATCAGCGGAAGGACATGATCTCCAGACACCTCACCTCCTGCATACCTCTTTAATGGTTTACTGCCCAAGGGTCAGTAGCCCATGGTCAGGACTTGCTCTATAGATCGCCTCTCAATCATAAAACTTAAGAAAGGTGTTTGAGTTTTTTTTAGACTTTGTACTCTAATGGACCTGAGGCCCACTTAGACATACAGCTTATACCAAGAAGCTGGCTCCACTGATCTTGTGGGCTCCCCTTCCAAAATCTGTCTCTGTGACTTGAAAACAGTTTCAACACCCCCTCTCTCCACATCATCTCCAACCAATCAGCAGTCCCTAGTCACCAGCCACCAAATTCCCTTTAAAAGTTCTAGCTTCTGAATTCTCCAGGAATTGGATGTGAGAAATATCTTTTGTCTTTCTTGCTCAGCTGCTTTGTGATGTTAATCTCTTTCTCTGCTGTAACAGCTATGTCAGTTCCTCTTTTCTGGGCAGGAGGCATAAGAAAAACAGGGTGTTGAGATTTCATAGCCAGGCACTATGGTTTTACAGGCACCAGAGAGGATCATATAACTATAAAGGGTGCTATAACTACACCCTACCCACACCTAAGGAGTGGGAAGTTATGCTCCCCCTCCTGGAGGGCAGAGTATTTACATAAATTACTTGAAATTATTCTGCACGGGAGATTCATGTCTTCCCCTCCACTCACTTATTAGTTAATTCAATATTTTATTTATATTAATATAAACTCATGTATATTTATTTTATAGTTTGAGTTATGATATAATACTTTGTATTTTATTGCTTAAATTGTTCTAGCTTTGGTGATTGGGAGCTCTTTCCATTGATTTCTTTGTTTCTTTGACTTACTGCTATCAATGTGAATTTTCCTTTTCTTTCTCCTTTTTCTCTCCCTTCATTTTTTTCCTCCTTCCCTCCCCTTTCTCCCTCCCTCCCTTCTCTCCTTCCTTCCTTTTTTCCTTCCATCCATCCTTTTAGTATTTCCTTACCTTCTGATATTTACAAGATATCTGAAGCTCATTTTATATAATTTCTGCTCCAGGCTTAGAATCAGTCATTTTTTCTGTGGTTCTTTTTACTGAAGAACAATGTTAGAAACCACATTCTGTGTACTACATATGCTCATTGTTATTAGGATACTGTTTCTAGTTTCTCTTATATGATAGAGAAATCTTTCTTTTTATATTGTAGGGGATGATCCAGTTTTTTCCCTATCATAAAGAGTCATGGCTAACACCTCTATAACAAAAAACAGGTTAACAAGAGAGAAGTATAACAAGTCTATTACAGGCATAGGTATGCACAGGAGTCATATAAAATATAAAATATCAAAGAAAAAGGGTCACACGTTGATATACCCTTTTCCTTGGGGAGAAGGAAGTAAGAGCAATGTGGTCAATTATTTTGCTAAGCCGGGCTCGGTGGCTCAGCCTGTAATCCTGCGCCTTGGGAGGCTGAGGTGAGTGGATTGCCTGAGCCCGCGG
>NW_007258952.1:516828-517903 GCF_000164805.1 Carlito syrichta | reverse complement strand
CAGAGTGAGACTCCAACTCAAAAAAAAAAAAGAAAATTATTTTGCTAAGTAAATGATTATTCAAAAGAATGAATGGGCACCATGAGACAGAAGTTAAATGAAATGTAATCATTCAAGTAAATGATTATCTTTAAAATTTAAATGAGGCTGAGAGTCTGACATTATCTTGTGAAAAGTCCATCAAAGTGTAGTTACATTCCTCAGTCTTCTATTCTGTTACTGATAATGAGATTTCTAGGAAGGCAATCCTGTTCCTTTTTGGGAGTCCAGTTTCTAGGTAAATAAGGGGACTTCAGAAAGGGAGAGACAAAGGTTTAAGAGATGGGAATGGTAGGAGATGTGATCCTGAGGCCCTTTCTTTAGTTCAACATGTCAAAGTGACATGCATCAGGGGATCACTTCTAAGCCCCAACAATATGTAAATAATTTAGATATGGTTGACATGTGCAAAATAATTCAATTCTAGGACTGTGGACCTTTTTGTAGCCTAGTCTGCTCTCTATACAAAGCTGACTGTAGTCAAATTAATGCTCAGTGTCAGAGGTTGAACTTCTTTAAGCTAAACAAAACAAAACAAAAAACAACAACAAAAAATAAGTATGTACAGCCTTTGTCCTTTTAATCCAAAATCTGTCCCAAGAATAGAAATAGTACAAAATGTTAAAATCATCCTTACTCAGGATATCTCATGTAAGTACACTGAAATTTTCTACGCAATTTTATTCATTCCTTCTTGCCCATTATTGGCTCCCTTTACATTACTTTGAGCTCTCACTTGCTATAACACTTCATATTTAACAACTCCAAATATTGGCTTCTTTGATTTTTTTTTCATTTTAAGCATATTTTTTATTTTACAATTGTGGGGTACTGTCAAGGGTTAAGTTTACAAATATGCATCATTCAGGCACCCTTGTTGATAAGGAAGGGGTGTCTCCCCGTCCCCAGACAGATATTGACTATTGTTAGTCCCACCTCCCTTCCCCTCCCGATCCCCCCCCCATAGTTTCCCATGCTGTCAGTCCTTTCCTTATAGTATTATGATAGATGTTCAAGGTCCACTATATGAGTGAGA
>NW_007258952.1:513745-516636 GCF_000164805.1 Carlito syrichta | reverse complement strand
CATACGTGTGCAGGTATCTTTTTTATGGAGTGATTTGAGTTCTTCAGGGTATATTCCCAGATCTTCGAATATTTCTGTTAGGGTACGAAGGGTGAGGGTGGATGGATGAATAGGGAGGGGTGCAGCAGCACCGGATCCAGTATGCTGGAGGTACACTCTGGTAACTAGGGATCCGAGTAATGCAAAGATTTGCAATACACAAAGAGGTGAAAGAAGAAGATTTATTTAAGGAAGGTTCACTTCCCACAGACAGGAAGTGGGCCTACACTCTAGATGAGTGTGGCACTGTAGCCCCCTGAGCCCTGGCCTAAGTCCTCTCCCCTGGAGATGTTGCAATCAGGTAGACGTTACTACTATGACTTCCTTGTTGACCACTTGTGGCTGTCTTGGAGACCAAGAGGGGGTCCTGGTTATCATGCACTGAGTATGCAATGGGTCAATACTGGTCATGCTTGAGAAGTCTAGGTTTCTAAAAAAGATGCTTAAGGAGTCTGTGTTTCTGGAAAGATAAAGTCTGTAACGTTAATCTTTAACTAGAGTATGTATGTCTCCAGGACACAGCCCTTACTTTCTCATTACTGTGTTAGGTTTAGGAACAAGATAAAAAAAATGCAGTTCTCCAGGATATGGCCTCCCCTTTCCCATCATTGCATTACAATTTAAGAATAAGATAAAAAATGACTTCCCGTTCTCGGTCTGTCCTTTTAATTTCTTCTTCTCTTACAATGTTGTACCTACCACTTGCAGTTTGAATCAGTCTCATTTCTTGCTATTAACCTTCTTTGCTTTATTCTTCCAATGAACACTCTACTAGTTTCTGGATCTCTTATTTCCTTTTGCCATTGTGGCTTTGCCCTCCTAAAGAGGTTATAACAAGTATGGGCCAGTTTTATAAACCTAATTTAGCAACATGCAGGGCTATGGTTAAAGTTAGCATATTTTTGCAGGGGGCATGCCTTTAGAACAACTGATTATAACTTCAGATTAGAATGATCCCTCCTTGGAGAGCTTATCTTAAAGGGAAAGCTCTGACAAGTGGCCAAAAGTCTCTTTTAAATCTTTATATCTCCATTTCAACTATAATGAAAAAACACAAAAATATGAACTGAGTGTGGTGGCTCATGCCTGTAATCCCAGCACTTTGGGAGACCCTGGTGGGAGGATCTTTTAAGCCAGGAATTCAAGACCAGCCTGGGAAATATAGCAAGACGTTGTCTCTACACACAAAAAAGGATATTAGCTGGGTATGATGGCACATGCCACTAGTCCCAGCTACTCAGGAGGTGAGATGTGAGGATCACTTAAGCCCAGGACTTTGAGGTTCCAGTGAGCTATGATCATGCCAGTGCACTCCAGTATGGGTAACAGGGCAAGACCTTGTCTCAAAACAACAATAAAAAATTGAAATATGGATTTATAAATGGAGGCCCTGGGTAAGAAGAACATGGCAAATTATGCCCCTTGGCAGATAACATGGACTCCCTGTGATTCAAAAGTTAAAAGCAGACCCAAGAGGTCATGGCAGGTTAGGGAGTAGTCATGCTCTTTGTGTTTTTAGAAAGTGTTACAAAACCTGTTTTTCTTCAGACAAGCCAAATAACAGCGTCTGAAAACAACTGCAGGTGGAAATTCCCCAACTGATCACCAACAAATCTCTTGGCATCAAGCCACTGATCACCTGCAACCAGCCAATTCAGAGAGATTGGTGATTTTGAACTTAAAGGTCAACCAATCAAAATTGTGTTCCTCACTCCACTAACTCCCTTCCCCTACCCTGTGGTTTGCCTTCATCATGTCTTACTCCCCAGTCCCTCCCTCAAAACAAACTTTCTTTTTACATCAAAGTCTGCGTCTCTGCATTCTGTAGATTTATTTTAGAAAATAAAGTTCTAGCCGGGCTCGGTGGCTCAGCCTGTAATCCCGCGCCTTTGGGAGGCTGAGGTGAGTGAATTGCCCGAGCCCCATGGGTTCGAGACCCACCTGGGCAGGCGAGACCTCATCTCTACAATAAATCAAAAAAATTAGCCGGGTGTGGTAGCGCGTGCCTGTAATTCTGGCCTACTTGGAAGGCTGAGGCGGAAGGATCGCCGGAGCCCAGCAGGTCGAGGCCCGGCCACTGCACTCCAGTCTGGGTGACAGAGTGAGACTCCAACTCAAAAAAAACAAAAAAAACCCAAAAACAACAACAACAAAAAAAAGAAAATAAAGTTCTGCCTTTGCCTCTGCAGATCTCATTGGTCTTTTGTTAACTAACAGTTTTTCCTTTTGGTGTTTTTGAAACTTGAACAGAGAATCAGAATAATATTTTACTTGTTTGTGTCTACAAGCATAATCTGTTACTTTTGAAATCTCTGAGCGTTTTTCAGTATTAACTTTCAGTTTAAGATAACAAATAGTGAATAAATCCTCCCATCCTCCTTTTCTAAACAATCTTCTGGAAATGTGTTGCTTTCTACATGGATGTTTAATATTTATCTTGACATGTATGGATTGTTTATACATGCCCATCTTTCTCTTCATCTGGAAAACTTGTATTCATCATTCAAGGATTAATGAAGACTTCCCTCTTCCCAAAAGTAAATCTTCATTCCTTATACTTCTCCTGTCCAGCCAGGATTATTATAATTATTTGTCTTGACAAGAGGAACTGTATACTTTGTTTTCTCTTTAGATTGTATAAATCTTTCACTTATTTTGAAGATGAATGTATTTTACTAATCATAAAATCCTCAGGGAATGTCCTTGTTTCTGACTTTGTCATGGAAATATTTATTGAAATAATGTGTATTAATTCTGTTGGGTGTCCAATATAATTTGTAATAATAATAAATAAATAAATAATAATATATATATATATATATATATATATATATATATATATATATATATAT
>NW_007258952.1:495196-513720 GCF_000164805.1 Carlito syrichta | reverse complement strand
TATATATTGACTTGAGGTTATATCCAAGTCTAGCTAAATATGAGCAGAAATCAGTTATCCTTATCTAAGCTCTCTGGCCTCCACATGTCTGTCATAGTAATGTTTTCATTTTGCAAGCCATCTCCCAAGTTAGGAACGAATGAGAGGCTTCCTATTTCACCAGAGGTGTTACACACATGATGGCATAATGCCCTAGGGAGCATTTCAGAGAAATTTCTTCTCAGATTTAAATTATTACTGCTTTAATATCTTTTCCTTATGTCTGAAGCAAATTTAATTAAAATACCCTGCATAATTGGTGTATATGGAATTCCTTGGATTTTAATCAACTTCTTCCTGGAACATCATTCTTAATCTTTACATTCTGGAAACAGTCTATTGGCTCTCCTAAAGTTCTCAGCTTCACAGGAAATGGCAGATCCCACCTCTGCCTAATTGTACCTGTTAGACACAAACAATCTCATACATATCAAAAACATCTCAACGTCAACCTCAACTTCAGTTGACTGACCAAAGTGATTTTGATGCCATGCTGGTAAAAAAACAAAACAGTATAATTTGGGGGGAGGGGCATAGCTTTTGGTTAATAATTACCTAATTATCACAATCAGGTATATGCACCACATTTCATTAAACACACTAATATCAAAACTGGATATTAGTTTTGATGATAAGCAGTTCAGTTTCATTTCCTAGGCCAGGCATTTACAGTTGCTTGGCCTTTGTAAAGTCATTTAATTTGTCTTTTTTGGGCTGACCCAGCAGTTAGACTCCAAGTGTGGTTTTTGCAACTCCTGGTGGGGCGCAGTGGGTAGGGAGGGGTAGTCTTTCAGTTTCTTTCAGAGCATCTACAAGCAAAATAAAAACTACCTTCATATTAACATTGATATTATTGGCCATTTTCATTTTCAGTCAGAGATTTACAAAAATATAAAGTAATGGCATTCTTCTCAAGAATATATTTTTAAAAAACAATAATTTGTGTACGATATATTAACATAAAATGGATTTATGTTTATTTTACATGACAACAAGTAACTTTAATTTTTTTCAGTTTTTGTGTGCAATATAGTAGCTTCTGATAGATATAACCCACATAAATAGATATCTTAGAAGCTCTCAATAATCTTTAAGAGTATAAAGGGGTTCAGAATGTTCATATATCCTAACATGAAATTAATGTACTCATACTTGGGGTTCTTCTGAAGATTATCTAATATAAAGCACCTCCAAAGTACTGTGTAAACTACAATACATTTTATAATAACAGATTATATTATTCTTATAACATTCATTTTGGAGATGTCAAAGATTTTGACTCCCAGTGAAAACAATTTAATTCAACCTCATTGCTTTCTTTGCCTTTAGAGAGCTTTCAGCTGTTAGTGGCAACTGAAGAAGTAATATCAGTTATACTAGTTCTGTGTATGTCATGGGTTTTCATTCTTTTTTTTATAGCTTAATGGAGACTGTTATTTCAAGTTACTAGAAGCAGAATGTGCTGTCCTGATAGGTGTTTGAACTTTTAATCTAGCTTGTTTCCACTCTTTTTTTTTTTTTTTTATTAAGGGCTAATTATTTGTTTAGACACTAGAAATTCAAAATTCAAACACTGTTTTTTGTTTTTTTTATACAGATCATGTGTTCAAATTAAGATGTGTGTGTTACTGGATTATCTTAATACAATATGCTTGATAAATCAATTAAAGCTAAAGGAGTAGAGTGGGAACACAGAGATAGGCGCATAAGTCAGCATGAGGAGTGTTAGGGAAGGGTTTCTGGAAGAGGTATTACTTGAGTCTGGCATAATTAGTAGGAGCTATCCAAATGATGGCGAGAAAGTGAAGAAAAGGAGGATGTAACATAGCTGGGACAGAGTACACAGCATCACGAGAAACCAACTGCATAATTTGTGAGCTCCTGCAAGAACAAGACACTTAGGATGACTAAAGCATAAAGGGGGAGTCAGAAAAATAAACCGGAGACCTAAGATCTAAAGAGAAAGACCCTATGAGAATATGAACTCAATTCTACAAGTAAAGAAACTTCATTGAAGGGTGTAGCATCATTAAATGGTGAGATTTAAAATGTAGGAAGATGGGTATCCTTTAACGTTCTCCAAAAGTGTCTTGCTTTATGGCATAAACACTGTAGTTACTGAGAATTAGTTTTGCTAAGTCCAGTTTCAGGTCACATACCACTTCCCAGTTGTATCAGTTAGACTTTTAAACATTAAAAACAAACAAAAACAGCATTTAACTGTCCAATTAACATGAAATCTAGAGGTAGGCAGTTGAAGTACACAACTGTCTCTTTCCTTTGGAACCATCATCTTTAGCACATCAATGATTTCTTCCTCAGGTTTACCAGTTGGCCTCTAGTCTTCACACAGCAGAGTTTAAAGCTGGAACAGCATATTTTTCTCATGTAACTATGGGGGGGTCTCACTCTGTCATCCAGGCTAGAGTGCAATGGCTCACCACAGCCTCAAACTCCTGGGTTCAAGGACTCTTCCCATGTCAGCCTCCTGAGTAGTTGGGACTACAGGTGCATGCCACCACACCCAGCTATTTTTTAAAATTATTTTTTGTAGAGATAAGGTCTTACTGTGTTGCCTAGACTGGTCTCAAATTCCTGGACTCAAGCAATCCTCCTGCCTCAGCCTCCCAAACTGTTGAAATTACAGACATGAGCCACTACACCTGACAGATTTTGATTCTTACTGGCCTGTTTTACTCCCAGAAAGTCCCTGGGCTTTCAATGACTCTGATTAGATTGTAAAACCTGCCTTTTCAGCTCCTATCATTTCACCATGCAAGCGCACATGCAGGCTCTTGATTGCCTCCTCCCCAGATCCTGCCTTTTTTCTCTAATTTCTCTGCTCCCAGTCCTTTTCCATCTGCTCTTTGAATACCTTCTTTTTTGGCTTTCCAGAGAAAGAGAGTAATGCACACAGTTAAGTGTAAATTATTTAATACACTTTACAATATATGCATAGGGCTTTCCAAAACCCTGTAGCCATTTTTGTTGAAATTAATCATTTCCAGTCATGATTTCAGTCTGTTCCTCCTTTGAATAGTTGGATCTGGGGTAAAATAAGAGCCTAACACTAAATAATAAACCTTGGTATTTTATAGCATCATGAAGTAGAACATATGTGTCTAAAGTTCTGTTTCTTATACTAGCAGCATTACTTAGGAATGTGTGAGAAATGTAAACTCCTGGGCCCTAAGACAGACAATCTGTGAAGAGGGCCCAGTAATCTGTGGCTTTGTAAGCTTTCCTGGTGATTTTTATACACATTCATGTTTGAAGACCACAGCAATAACAATTTCAGTAATCTGAAGTTAAGCAGTTGACTTTGGTTGAAATAATAAATCTTTCTGAACCTCTTTTGTCGTTGAGAATACATTTTTAAAAACATATTTATCTTGTCATAAGTTTATTTACAAACATATCTAGTATGCTATATGAGTTCAAGAGTATGATCTATTTTTCAGAGACTGTACCTCTTAAAACATTCCTCATGTGTATGAAATAAATGAACGAAAACATCTTTAGTTCTTATGCAGTTGGTGTCATACTCTAAAGAAAGACACAACAAATCCAGACCCAAAGTACAAAGTTTTTAGAATCCACCACTTGTTTCCCACTAAAAACGGGCAAAGTCTTCCCTGGGCCCTCCTCATAGTGGCTCCTATGGACCATAGTACAGTGATCTTCAGATACTCTGTCCCCCCATAGAACTGTGGAGAACTCCTCTAACAACACAGAGACCAAAGGAAGAAGAAATAGTGGTACCACATCAAGTCCTCCTTTTTTCAAGATCTGTTCTTATGTGTCTGAAAGACTAAATTTAAATGGTATTAGCACAAGGATGAGTTTGATATTAACAAGGACTAACCAACTTTCAGAAGTTGGATCTTTGGAATAGACAATTATAAAAATCTGCACAGGACTCTTCAGTTACTTTGTAGGAAGAAACTGATAAGTACTTGATAATATCTTGTCTTTAATAGGCAAGTCCTAAGCGAGAATAGCATGACTAATCTGAATTTCTGCCAGTTTCTGGAAGGCGATATAAGGTAAAAGTTTATGATCCCACAGGGTCAGACATCATCACATCATGTATCTATTTCTGAATTAGAAATAGCCTACTCACATGCAGGGACTCTGGGCATGAGTGGGAATTCCACAAAAGTCAAGCTACAAGGTTGAAGGTACCTAATATTTCATATAATTAAGAATAATTACTGATGATAAAATACCTACCTGATGAAGATTAAATGGACAACTATTTGTAAAGTACTTGATTTTTGTCACTCATTAGGAGTATAGTTTTGCCCTTATCTTTTTCTTCTCATCTTTTGAATATTAGTTATAATTGTTTCTTTGAATCATAACTTTTATGTTAATTCTAGCTACTCATAATCAAATGACTCTTCAGAAGTGGTTTTATGTTGTCCTCTTCCTTGGATAAGATCAAGATACGTTAAGTATGGAATCTTGCCTTTATCTTCCTTGTATTTCAACTTTGCCCTCTGTCACCTGCATTTTGGCTCTTCAACACTCAACTATTTTGTCTTTAATGTTCGCTGTGCTCTAAGAAGATGGCTACAACTGATTCCCCAAGTTGTGTTCTCTCTTCCTTCCTCCCTCTCTTTCATCTCCTGGTTGGGATTCATGCGGTTCCTATTTCACTTCCTTAGAAGGCACTTTACTCCAGGGTGAAAATGATATCTGAAAATGCTAAGTTTCATGACTGTGGGATTGTAGTTGAGAAATATCACCGTCTGTTCATATCCTGCCTGAGAAATGCTCTCCAACTGGTGCTGATGGTGGCTGCAAATGGTTTTAGTTACCACTCTGTCATGTCATTTACTGGTACACGACGTCACAACATAAAATGGGCATAATTTCTGATACTCCACACGTTTCTAAATAATTTTCAGCTCTGATTCTTTTGAGCAGAGCTGAAAATTATTTAGAAACAATGTTGACTTTCCTTTTGTATAATTGTAATTCTGTTTCTGAATGTTTCTTGGAGGAAAGACTATGATGATTTTTTTTTCCTGATAACGATTATTCTAGGAACTATAGTACAATTAAGTGCCAGCATTTTCTGAGCTCCTACTATATGTAGGTATTGTGCTAGGAGATTTTAAAACATTGTCTTGATTTTTACAACAATCCTTTACAATAGGAATTCTAGCCTTATTGTATGAATGAGGAGACCATGGTTGAAGGAATGTAACTGATTTTTCCAAAGTCACACAACTACTAAGTAGGAGACTTTTCTTGCTACCCAGATCTCTTTGATTCCAATTTTTTGTAAACGATGAGCAGGAAGGCAAATTATCAGGAATACACAGTGAATTCATACATACTGAAGATTTTGATAGCAATACAATTTGACGTAAGGCAATCTGATCATTTATTTGCATATGTGTTATGCGTATGTTTGTACGCATGTGTGTTTTAGACACCGAACTTGCTACCAGCTAAGTAATTATGATAACTTTTGGACTGCTAACTTTCAGTTTACACTTCTGCTACATATTGCAGAATTATTGTATGTCTAGTTAAAAAGGGGAGAAGGGAGCATGCGTTTATTCATTTCTAACTGTTCAGTATTCAATCATTTATTAGTCATTTAATAAATATTAGGCACCTGCAAAGTAATACATTATGCACTAAGAATAAATAGATAAAATCACAGTTTCTACCTTTGTGAATCTTTGACCTTTTGCATGTTTTAAATAAGTTATGCATCTTACATTCAAGATGATCTTGCATCGGTTATTTAAGAGGTTATGAGGGTACTTTAGTACAGACTTGTTTCCGCTATGTTAACTGGGTATATGTCTTTAAATATTTTACCTTTCTGCATTAGTTTAATCATCTGTGAAATGTAGTATATAAATAACCATGCTGGCAATCTCTCAAAGTGAGGATCAAATAAGAAAATGTATGTAAGGGCAACTTGCCATCTCTAAAGTATGATACAACATTAAATGTTAATATATTATTGATAACGTTTACCATGACTCTAATTATTATCACTGGTATTTTCAAAAGAGCATATGGCCTATAAGAATTTATTAACTGTAAATCCAATGAAAGTTGCTACTTTACCTTCCTTCCTCAAAAACTGGGGTAACGGCACTTTACTTTTAGTTCAAAATGTTTGGAAATTTAAATAACTCTCATCTTTGTCCTGAAGATGCTCCCATGGAAGCTCATTGGGAAGCACTACATAAGATTGAAGAGGCAGAATATGCTGAGGAATCATGTAGACCTCCTTTAAAAACCTGGGTTTTTTTTTGTTTTTTTGTTTTTGATTTTTTGTTTTGTTTTTCTGAAAGACTCAGGGATAGCGTAGAAATGTCTTTCAGGAGAGAATAGCGACACCTAACTTACAGAATTGCTGTGATCATTAAATATAAACATATAAAAATATTGATGGATTATAAAACATTATAAATGTCTTAGCTTATTTATTACGATGAGAATATTGCGAAAATCACCATAGAAGGTAGACTTGTTTTTCAGTTCTTCAGTTTTTAACCCGTAATTTCTCCATTTCAAGAAAATTCAGATCGTTTTTATCTACATAAATGTTTAAAACCCAAAATTTGCCTATTTGTTTCCTCCATTTATAGAGGTATGTGTTGTAGCCAAGAAACATTCAAGATCCAACTTGTATCTTCTCAATGGATGCTTTCCAACTTCCATGAAGAAGCTATCTCACTTGTTCTCTTTGGTCCCCATTCTTGTCTGTGTAACCTTTCATCCTATCATCTACAAGACATTATTGCAGTTACATGCATATTTGGGTTCCTCCCTGAAATATGAACTCTTTGAGTATAGCAACTCTCATTTATCTCTTTATTCGTGAAGCATTTCACAGTTACTGGCCCATGGAAGGCACTTACTAAATATCTGCTACATTCATGCATGGCTATTTCTGAATATGACAAGGAATTCTTTATTTTACAAAGAAAATCGTACTAGGATCTTAAAAAATATTTTATTTCTAAGTATACATCAATTGTGACTCAAAATTGATTCAGACACATCTTATATGGATTTCAGGATAAAGCTATATATGGGTGCTTAATATAATCTCAAGAAATATCTTCTGTACTTCTACATAAGGGTTAGTTGAAAATGTTTTAGAGTAGAACTTTTCAGTACTTTTACCTCATAAAATACATTTCTATAAATTTTTTTGATTTTTCAATTGTTTTTGAAAGAAAACTAATTTTATGCAAAAATCTATTTTAAAGCCAGTTTGTTTTGTGTTCCATTTCTTAGTAAGATTATTGGTTATGAGCTAATTCAGAAAAATCTCATCTGTGCTAAAGAGAGCTTGTAGCAACAGAGAAACCCTAGGAATGTATAAAATCTCATCTGTGCTAAAGAGAGCTTTTAGCAACAGAGAAGCACTAGGAATGTATAAAACTGAGAGTTAATTTTCTGCAAACCCTGAGAATAGCGAATTAGCTGAGTGCTCAAACCTGTACAGGCATTGTAAATGTGTATGGCATACTGGGATACTATTCTTTACCAATATCAGTATTTGACAATTTTTCTATTCACCTTAGAGCAGAAAGTGTGTCACTGTGGTAAATGCTTCAGTAGAGAAGTAAAGAAGGAGTGTGAGTGGTGTGAATCTATGATAGTGACACATGTTGACTCTTTTCTATTTTTCCTCATGTAGTTTTGGTATTGGATTTCACAGAAGATAATATAAAAAAGAAATTTTCAGGAAGTGATATATACAGTTCCAAAGAAAGGGAGCAGTGGGCTCGATAAGATGTGAAAAGAAAAGGAATCAAAGGATTGGGCTGAGGAAAATATCTTAAATTATACAAAACATGACAGGTTTTGTGATAGAACTGTTTTACATCTTAACTGTGGTGGTGGTCTCATTAATCTACATGTGTGACAAAACACAGAACTCTTATACACACACACACACACAAACACAAGTGGTAAAAGCTGAAAAGGTTGGTGGGTTGTATCTATGTTAATTTTTTGGCTGTGATATTATACTATAGTTATGCTAGATGCTGCCCTTGGGAGAACCAAGAAACCAGAGTATGTAGGATCATTCTGTATTAGTTCTTAAAACTGTATGTGACTTTATAATTATCAGAAAAAGATTTAAACAATAAATGAGAGTTTTTGTGAAAAAATGTATATAAGTATGGATCTTTTTTTTTTTTTTTAGTTTTAAAAAAGGAAGCTTTGTGGGAGATGTAGGGAGAGGATTATTAAGTCACCCATTTATCCATCCATCCATCCATCCATCCACCCATTACTTCTTTTTTCTGTTTTCCCAGCTTTATTAAGGAAAAATTGACAAAGAGGAATTGAGTATATTTAAGGTGCACAACTTGATGTTTTGGTATATGTACTCATTATAAAATAATTACCAAAATTAAGTTAATTAACATACTCATCACCTCACATCATTATCAATTTGTGTGTGTGTATGTGTGTGTGTGTGTGTGTGTGTGTGTGTGTGTTGAGAACACTTAAGTTGTACTTTCTTAGCAAACATCAATTATATAATACAATATTGTTAATTATAGTCATCATGCCGTACATTGTATCTTCAGAATGTATTCATCTTAAATAACTAAAACTTTGTTCCCTTTAACGACCGTCTCCAATTTCCACCTTCCCTGCCCTTGACAGTTACCATTCTATTCTCTACTTCTATGAGCTTGACCATGGTAGATTCCATATAAGTCAGATTATACAGTATTTGTCTTTCTGTGTCTTATCTTACTTAGCATAGTGCCCTGCAGATCTATCTATGTTGTTGTAATGGCAGGATTTTCTTCTTTTCTAAGAAATATATTTTGTATTTCTTTAATTTTTTTTAACTCTTTATCCACTGACACACATTTGAGTTGTTTCCATATTTTGATTACGGTGAATAATGCTGCAGTGAACACAGATATGTAGATAACTTTTTAAGATCCGGATTTCATTTGCTCTATATACATACCCCAGGAGTGGAATTCTGGATCATATGGTAGTTCTACTTTTTAATTTTTTTGCGAAAACTTCATATTGTCTTTTATGTTGGTTGTACCAATTTACATTCCTACCAAAAGTGCAAAAAGATTCCCTTTTCTCCATATTCTCACCAAACCTAGTATTTATCTTTTTTGATAAGAGCCATTCTAACAGGTGTGAGGTGATATTCCACTGAGGTTTTGATTTGCATTTCTTGATGACTAGTGATATTGAATATCCATTTTATATACCTATGGCTATTTATATGTCTTCTTTGGAGAAATGTCTATTCAGGTGCTTTGCCCATTTTTAAATAGAGCTATTTTTTGTTGTTTTGTGTTTTTTGTTTGTTTTTTGAGTATGTGTTCCTTATATATTTTGGATATTAACTCCTTATCAGAATAGGGTTTACAAATATTTTCTCTCATTCCATAGGTTGCCTTTCACCCTGCTGATTTTTTTCCTTTGCTGTATAGAAGATTTGAAGTTTGATGTAATTCCACTTAACTATTTTTGCTTTTGTTGCCTGTGCTTTTGGTGCCATATCCCCAAAAACTGTTTCTAAAATCAATGTCAAGAAGAATTTTTTATTTATGTTTTTTTTAGTAGTTTTACAGTTTCAAGACTTTTGTTTAAGCTTATAACATATTTTGAGTTGACTTTTGTATATGGTGTGATACACTTGTCCCCATATCCATAGAGTGTGAATTCCAAAGAAGCCTAGTGAATGCCCGAAACCCTGTGTAGTATTAGATTCTAAGTACACTGTTTTTCCTACACATACATACCTATGATACACTTTCATCTTTCTATTTAAAGGAAGCACTTTTAGGCTTCTCTTTGACGGCCTCACTAACTCTTACACTAAGAGCCTATTATTGAGTAAAATAAGGGTTACTTAAATACAAGCACTGTGATACTGTGACAGTTGATCTGATAATCAGGCTGGCTACTAAGTGACTATTGGGTGGGTAGTATGTAGAGCATGGATACACTCTACAAAGGAATAATTTGCATCCTGGGTGATGAATGATTTCATTGAATGGAACAGCATGAGATTTATCATGCTACTCAGTATGGCATACGATTGTGAACTTACAAATTGTTTAATTTCTGGAATATTTTTTCATTTAATATTTTCACATCAAAGTTGACCACAGACAACTGGAACAGTGGAAAGCAAAACCATGGATGATGGGAGACTACTGTATAAGAGTCCAATTTCATTCTTCCACATGTAGATATTCAGTTTTCCCAACATCATGTATTGAAGAGACTATTCTTTTCTCATTTTGCATTCCTGGCACTCTTGTCAAAGAACAACTGACCATAAATGGGTGGATTTACTTCTGAGCTCTCTGTTTTCATCTATTGGTCTATATGTCTGTTTTTATGAATGCATTATACTGTTTTGATTATAGTAGCAAGTTAGGAATTATGATGCCTCCACTTGTGTTCTTCTTGTACACAATTCCTTTGGCTATTTGAGTATTTTTTTCCTATATCTATAAGGAATGTTATTGGGGTTTCTATAAAAAATTTATTAAATCTTGGATCAAGTAGTTTTTAAACATTTAACTATTTTAATTCATGGATGTGAGATATCTTTTTATCTTTGTCATCTTTAATTTCTTCCAACAATGTTTTATTATTTTCAAAGTATAAATCTTTCACCTCTTTAATTTTACTTCTAAGCATTTTAAAATTTTGTTACTATTGTAAATGGGATTATTTTTTTCAAATAGTTTATTGTTATTGTATAGAAATCACTGATTTTTTGTATGTTTATTTTGTATTCCGTTGCTTTATTGAATTCATTTATTTGTTCTAATAGCTTTTTTGTTGAGTCTTTAGAGTTTTCTACATATATGATTATGCCATCTACATAGATATAATTTTATTTTTTTCTTTCCTACTTGGATGCCTTTTATTTATTTTTCTTGTCTAATTTCTCTGGCTAAAACTTGTTGTACTCTGTTGAATACAAGTGGCACAAGGAGAAGTTCTTTCTACTAGATCTTAGAGGAAAAGTTTTTGATTTTTTTTCTCTATTAATTATGATGTTAGTGATAAACTTTTTATATATGATTTTTACTTTGTTGAATTAAATCTCTTCCATACTTAGCTTGCTAGGAGGTTTTTAAAAAATTATTATTTTTCTGAATCTATTAAGATTGTTATGTGTTTTTTATCTTGCAGTTTATTAATGTGGTATATTACATTGATGAATTTTCATATGTTAAACCATCCCTATATCCACATGAATAAATCTCACTTGATCACTGGTGTATATTTAATGTGTTGTTAATTTTTTTTATTAAATATTTTTGCACCTATGTTCCTTAGGGATTTGGAACTTTAGTTTTCTTTTCTTGTAGTATTGTAGTATCTTTTTCTGACTTTGGTATCAGGTGATGTTAGCATCATGAAATAAGTGTGGAAGTGTTCCCTCTTATATTTTTTTGACGAGTTAAAGAAATATTGGCATTACTTTTTTGTTAATCACCCATGAAGCCATATGGTCTTGGGCTTTTCTTTGTTAAAACATTTTGATTTATTGATTCACTTTTCATATTTATTGATTATCTATTTAGGCTTTTTATTTCCTCTTGATTTGAATTTCTAGGTATTTATTAATATATACTCTTCATAATAGCCCTTATGACACCAAAGGACTAACATGACAAACAGAATACAGTTAACAAAATGGCAATAGTAAATTTTTCCTTAATGATAGTTACTTTAAATACAAATAAATTGAACTCATCTATCAAAATATTTAGTGGTTGGATGAATAAAATAAAACAAGATCCAACTGTATGCTGTCTACAAGAGACTTATTTTAGATTTAGACCACACATAGTCTGAAAGTAGATTAATAGAGAAAGATATTCCATGCAAATGGCAACCTAAAGAAAACAGGGTAGCTGCTCTCAAGTTACGCAAAATAGATTGGCAAGTCTAGACTTTTGTTTCTAGAGACAAAGAAGGTTATTATATAATAATAAAGTTTAGTTTAACAGGAAGATATAACAGTTGTCAATATACATGGCCCCAACATCAGATAACCTAAAAATATAAAGGAAATATTGACTGATCTGAAGCAATATTGACAGCAATACAGTAATCAACACACCCTTAAACAATCATTGAATAAAAAAAGTCAAAAGGGAATTTTAAAAAATCTTTAGAGAAATAGAAGCAAAACAAAAACACATTATACCAAAACTTAAGGGATGCAGCAGAAGCAGTGTTAAGTACTATGAGGGACATTCGTAAACAATCAATACCTGCATTAAAAAAAAAGAAAAATCTTAAATAAACAACTTAAATTTATACATTAAGAAATGAGAGAAAGAAGACCAACCTAAGCCTAAGGTTATCAAAAGTTATGAAATAATAAAGATTAGAACAGAAATAAATCAAATAGAAATTTTAAAAAAATAACATGGAAAAAAATAAACAAAACCAAAGGATTTTTTAAACAGATACACAAAATTGACAATCTCTTAGCGAGACTGCCAAGAAAAAAGGAGATAAATTCAAATAAATAAAATGAGAAACAAAAGAAGTGACATTACAACAGATGCCTCAGAAATGAAATGATCATTATTTCCTAAGCACTATTATGTTCCAGAAAATGAGCAGGGAACCAGACATAACTCTGTGCCTGCCTGAGAGGATGTCACTATTAAAGAAAGAAAAACATGTAACCCATACCCATGGTGAAGCATAACTGGTACAGGGATTAAAGTGTAGAACAACTGTGAGAGCTATGTATTCACTAGAGAAGGCAAACATTTTCTTAGAAGAGATACATCTTTAAATGTTTATGTTTCTAGGCAGATTATCCACTACACCATCAATCCTACCTCAGAAAAACCAGATATAGGTTTTCAAGAAGGAGCATTGAGAATAAAGGCAGAAGTACAAAATCTTGAATTAATTTGATTTGTCATGGAAATTACCTTTTTTTTTTTTTTCCTTTTTTTTCTGTTGTTGGGGCAAAGGAGGTTAAGTGAATATGAAGCAAGGGATGAGATTAGACAGTAATCAGGGGCTAGCCATGAAGGGCATGACATTTCATCTAGGTAAAAGAAGTGGATATTTCCAAGAATGGTCAAATTTAAGCACTATCTTGGGGCTTTGTTGGGAAAAGGATAGGATAGCCAGTGAAACTGAAGCAAACTCACAAACACGTGATTTTAAAGTTTAGGAAATTTATTATTTGAAGGGGCAAAGGTTTGTACATAGGGAGATATCTGTTGAGCCATCATGGTTTTGGCTGTGTGAGCAGGGACAGTTGAAAATGAAGATGGATCATTCTCATGTTATGGACCATAATTTTTCTCAGTTGGTCACATTGTCGTTATCCAGTTCATTCAATCTTAAGATACTTGAAATTGTCTTTGTTTTCCTCCTGATTGCCATGCCTCACAATCAGTAAGTTGCAAAGCTTTTCTTTTTGTACCAGAAATGAGTCCATTGCTGCTTGTCTACTGCCATGTGTTATTGCCATTTTTTAGGCCCTATCTTCATTTGCGTGGATTTTCTGAACAGTTTTCTAATAGATTTTTCTCTCTAGTTTTGCACTACTCTAGAATATCATACACATGATGCTCAAAATTATCAGTCTACAATATGAATGTGATCATGTCACTCATTTATTCTGATGTTTTATTGGTTCCTTAATGTTTATAGTATTAAGCTTATTATTCAACTGCCTCATGAAGTGAAGAAGGTGCTATAGAAAATGGAAGACATTTTGGCTTCAACAGATAAGTGTTTAAGTGTTAGTTTTTCAACTATTAGCTATAAATAATTTCTGTGGTAAAGATAGACTCAGAACATGTCTACTAAAAACACAATGTCATGGAAATAGATGGAGTACAAATACATGTAATTTGCTTGTGACAAAAAAATCCTAGGTCGCGTTTAGCAATGATGTGATCACTTCCTCAGCCTATATTATAAAAGAGAATCTGTGTCCTCTAACCATATAGATTCCTTTTATGCAGGGTCCTCTATGGGTCCTCTAATCATAGAGATTCCTTTTATGCAGGTGTTATATTAATCAATGATACACAAATACTCCACTTCAAGGACTGAGGAGTATTCTGTCTATTATCTTGCATGTAATATTTGCACCATTTGTTTGCTGGTTCTTCAGGAAAGCAACATGAAAGCCACCTTGGACTGAGCCCTAGACATTACTTTTACCAGTCTTTAACCTACTTCAGACTATGTTCACATAGTGAAGCTATCTAAACCTCTTGACTCTCTGGTTTTCTCTTAATTAAACTTTGAATTGTTAATGTTTTCTAAATAGAATTATTGGGAAGATTAAGTTATATAATCTTGACGCTGTTTCTGGATATGGTAAATAACAAAAGGTGCTATCTTTCCCTTCCACAATTGAGCACCGGTCATCTTCATTCTCCTTACTTCCTTCCAGTTTGAGTGTATCATCAATTAAAGCCACATTTACTTACAGTCCTCATCAGGTCTTGTGTTCCTTTGCTTCCAAGCCTTTGCTCTGTGTCTCTGTACATACTTTAACCTCCAATCTTGTATCCCCTAGCTCCTTTGACATTTGGTACAGCCTTACTCATCCTTCAAACACAGACTCACATCCACTTGGCTAGATTTCATCTTCTTGTCAAGGTGCTGTGCACATCAGTTCTACTTCTTACTTCTTCACAGTCTCATTGGTGTTTGTCTCTCTCTGATATATAAGATCATAAGGTTAGTAATATTTATTAGAATATCGTGTGCTTTTCCGATAAATAATAAAGCAACAAATCCCCCATATCTGTGTAAATTAATATATAACGTATGATTTAAATGATATTTCCACTAAGGGTGAAATGATGGGAGTAAATATGCTACATATATGCAAGGGAATATTGTGCAACTATGAAATCTGATAAGCTAGATCTATTTCTGTTTTAGAAAGAGGTCAATTATATATACCCACATATCAATAATTTCCATGATATGTGTGCCTATATATCTTTTATTTGCATGATAATAATGCTACTTTATTACATCTTAGTAATTGCCAAGGTAAGTCATTAGCATATTGCATAGCTTTCTACTGTGTGGATGGTCTATTGTTTGTACTTATTTTTGGTTTTCCCTTTTTTCCCTGTACCCATTTCATGAAAAGACATTTTTACAAAATCCAGGTTTTGATATCTATTTTACCTCTTTCTTTTCCTTCAATTTTAAAATAATTTAAATCTGCAAACAAGCTGCAAAAATAGTGTAGTATATACTACCTATATAAATTCACTCAGCATTTTGCCACAACAAAAAAATTATTATTGAGTAACAAAAGCACATTGGAAAATTATGATCCCATTTTGGTTAAAAATAATCAGTAAAAACCAAAATTCTACACAATGCACATATTTCTGTGTAAGATTGTATGATGAGGAAAACATTGCAGACGCCTATTTAAAAACCTGTTTAATTAGTTACCTCTGTGGGCAGAGAAAGGATGCAAAAGCCTGGAGAGATGTTTAACTTCTCTTTCCACAAAGGAATGTTTTATTTGTCACAATTAATAAATATTTATTTTTACTTTAACGAACATAAAACAAAAAACAATCAGGAATGATCTCTTTCACAGATGGTCTAAACATTTTCCAACACACTGGATGAATGAAAATTTTCCCATTGATAAACAGAGATTGTTGGTTAGACATAAAGTCCTGGTATCAGGGAGTCCTCATCCCTAGAAACCAATCTTAAACTTTTTCTCTTCAACCCAGGTAGTCCTAATGTGTGTATTTATGCAGTTACTTTCAAGTTCTCAAGTGAAACTCTACTCATGTATAATTCATGAAATTTCTGTCTTTTCATGCAGTAGGATTACAGCAACATGTTTATTTTCTATGTGTTTTAGAGAAAAGGACTCAAACAAAATGCTCATTTCTTGAACATAAGTAGCAGCATGGCCTTGTTCATAGTGCAAAAATAAAGAGCTAAAGTCGTGAACATTTTAATCGATAAAGTATTGAGTCAACCAGACCCATATTATCAATAAAGAAGGAATATGACAAAGAACACCAAAATGAGAAAAAGGAGACTTGTGTTCTGGTTTTGATCTGTGAGACACTGACCAGAAAAATCCTTTAGAGGCTGGTTGCTCCTCTGTAAAATGAGCCTAATAGAGATATTTGAATCAGATAACTAATAAGTACTCTACTGAGTCATACTGGAGCCTAAGTCAAATGAAAAAATCAGTAATACTGGTCTTGTCTTTATTTAAAATTATATCTTGCTTACAATACTTTCTTTGGATTAATTCTGATTTTAAAAAAATATTCCACTAAAATATAATATGTCATGATTACTTAGTATTTGGCACCCTCTTAAATTCTGAGGTTGAAGAAAGTGCCTCATTTACTGTGTCCTAGTCTTGGCTCCCAAACAATATTTTCTATGACTCTCAATTCAGTAAATATTCATTTCTTCCTCCTCCACACTATCAACTGCATAGCTACATTCTCATCTATCCATGAGTCTATCATCAAATTCACAATAAAGGTCAGGAATGTATATTAAAGTTTAATCCAAAATAAATTGAATAATTTCTGTTTAATCTAAAATTAAACACATCTGTTTCATCCTTAACACAGTGAGAAAATCTTAGGAAAAATTAAGTAGGTTTAAAAATATCAGCTAGCTGCCTGTGATTTTTCTGTGAAGATTGAAAATAATGCTCAAGCTACCTGATAGCTTTTTAACTCCAAAGTCTCCAAGTCTAAATTATACCTATTTGGTAAATTGCTAAATCTTTGGATATTGCTTATTTGAACCTGGTTTAAAGAAAAGGGTTATAACAAGGTTTTGATCAGCAACCTTGCTGGAAATTTTCCATACCCTGTGTATTCTAAACCATTTATTTTACTTCAACCATATCCTCTTAGGGCACGTAAAACTTTATAGTATAATTGGTGGAGTCATGAGTGCTTGGAGAAGGAATGTGAAAAAGAACAAAATAATTTCCCTTTGATTTCACCTATAATGTCTTAACATTTTAAATACTCAGAAAAAAATATGTCAATCATTGAATGTTAAGAGTTGAAAGGGATAAAATCATGGAAGATAATCTTGGAAGAGATAATCATGGAAGATAAATAAAACATGAACAGAAACAAGTTTCAAAGCAGTGTCCATATATTGAAAAGCTTTAGAGCAGAGGTGATTAGCAACCATTTTAGGGTTTGTGGGTAGCTGGGGATTTGTTAAGAAGGACTCCTAAGGAAAGATAGCATCTGATCTTGACTTTTCCTAAATTAATAAGAACTAAACACTTACCATGAGCAAGTGTTGTATCAAGTAAAATACTTGTCAGAACCCTGTGGTGGGTTGTATTATTCACAGTTTTCTCCTTTTCCCTTCCCTGTAAGAGCACTATACATTCCTTCCCAATGCCAATGTCTTCCCAATGTATATCTTATCTACCTCTTCTGAGAGCCACACGCATCCCACTCCACTGACTTTCAGCTTAGTCATGTGACTTGCATGGGCCAGTAGTATAGGGACAGGTATGACTATGCCCATCCAAGTAAAATCTCTAAGAACAATAGCATGGTTTGACTAGTTTCTTGCCCTTCCTGTATGCAGTTAGAATAGGTGTATCCAGTACTGTGTCTGTTCCTTCAACCTGGGAACTAGAAAGAGAAGACATGTGGAGTAGAGCGGTGCAGAATTAGGCAGAGGCAAGCAGTACTACAACGCCCCACAGACAAAAACAAGTGACATAAGCAAGAAATATTTTTTATTTTTTTCACAGGCTACTAAGATATCACTGTTTATTTTGTAGCAAAACTGACCAACAATACAGGTCCTATGGAAAACAGACCATTATTGCATCTGTTGTTTAAGGACAAAAGTGAGACACTGAGAGGATTAATAACATGCCTAATCACAAATTTAGTAAGAAGAGAGATCTATGACTTAAAGCAAGGTTTTCTATATTGTATAGTTTTCTAGATATGTAGTTCAAATTTAAGAAACAGATTGTACAAAGGCACAGAAGCATGAAAAATTTTAGTATGTAAATAAGCTGCTATTACTGAATACAAAATTGCAAAGAGAATAAGGAATGGTGAGAGATAAGGATAGAAAACTATAGACAGAGTTGGTGTTGTCCATGAATAGCCTTTTAAAATATGCTAAGATGATTGACTTATAACTCATAAACCAATGCCTAAATTAATATGTTTTAGTATTCTCAAGCTGCCAAAACAAGCTGCCACAGGCTGGGTTGCTTAAATGACATTTTTCCTCCTCATTTGGAGGCAAGAAATCCAAGATAAATAAGATCAAGGTGCCAAAAACTGCAGTTTCTGGTGAGGCCTTCCTTCCTTACTTGTAGATGGCCACCTTCTATCTGTGTTTTCACATGACCTTTTCTCTGTACGTGCATAGAGAGAGGGAGAGAGAGGGAGGGGGGGAGAGAGAGAGAGAGGGAGAGA